>NC_068361.1:45415701-45605701 GCF_020536995.1 Dreissena polymorpha | reverse complement strand
TAGTTTGTATGTACAGATGCAGTAAAGGTGTTTAAAGTTTAAACAAGATGAAATAAGTATTCTTTTACAGACATTAATTTTTTATAACTGGTTAGCTATGGAAGAGCGCCATGAAATGTAAGTGGTTTCAGCCAAGTAGAAATTGGGTTGGTTAAAAACGAAGTGTCATAAAATTCAAAATAGTATCATTTAAGTAATATGTTGAACTTAGTTTTTATAGATACACTATATATAGCAAAAAATACCAAGAAATAGACAGATTTACCGTTTACTTGTTGAAATAAAAATAAAAATGCAACATGCATGATTCGTATTTCAGCAGTAAATCACCCAATTTAGCCATAACGTTGTTTTTAATTTAAAAAATTGAAGAATGTGCATACAAATTGCAACATATTTAACAATAAACATAGCTTATATGCTATATTAAATCAAATAACGTTAGAACAGAAATAAAACGCGTCGCAAAAAGTATACTATGTCGGCAGGATTCGAACCTGCGCGGGAAGATCCCAAAACATTTCTAGTCTATCGCCGTAACCACTCGGCCACGACAACTCACTATAGTACTTGCTTAAATTAGATAGTCATAAGTAAATAGGTAAAAAGGCTCTTCGATCTTTGAAGAAATCGCGGGGAATCATTACGGGTGCGCTACCTTAAGGGAAGGCAAGAAGAAAGAAGTTAAGAAGGCCGGACGGATAACAGGAAGGAGTAAGAAAGGACGGAATTAATATATGATAGATTGATAAAATTATTTAAAAAAAAAAAAAAACCCAATACTGTTGAATTATAACCTCTTGTATGTAAGAAATTCTAAGCAAAACAACTTATGTTTTGCTGACAATTTTACTACTTAATGTGGGTCTGCCATTTTTTTTTATTTTTTGCGGTTGGTAGAACTATACTATGCATACGTATTACAAACAGATTTGAAGAAAATCTTACATTAATACAATGCTAGTTCAAAATACATGTCCATTATATTTTCGTATCATAGTCCGTGTGTATTTCTTTATTCACCTTTGCTTTATTTAGGTTTATTCAATGTAGCGCTGGTTTAATGCCTCTTTTGGTTATTTAGATTACTAAAGCATATATTTAATTACGCTTAGTTTTTTACATGATGTAACATATAGACTCTTGACCTTTCAAACTTGGCCAACGAAGCAAATCACTATTCTCGGAACACTTTATATTATTAGTGATTCGATCCGCTTCCAGCGGTTTATTTGGTCCTGTATGCGCTCCCTGGCTCGTCTTAACACTCTTAAAGAATCGTATTCACCATGCTCAATGTTTGGATCCGCTTCCGGCGGTTTATTAGGTCCTGTATGCGCTCCCTGGCTCGTCTAAACACTCATCGTATTCACCATGCTCAATATTTGGATCCGCTTCCAGCGGTTTATTTGGTCCTGTATGCGCTCCCTGGCTCGTCTTAACACTCTTAAAGAATCGTATTCACCATGCTCAATGTTTGGATCCGCTTCCGGCGGTTTATTTGGTCCCGTATGCGCTCCCTGGCTCGTCTAAACACTCTTAAAGAATCGTATTCACCATGCTCAATGTTTGGATCCGCTTCCGGCGGTTCATTAGGTCCTGTATGCGCTCCCTGGCTCGTCTAAACACTCATCGTATTCACCATGCTCAATATTTGGATCCGCTTCCGGCGGTTTATTAGGTCCTGTATGCGCTCCCTGGCTCGTCTTAACACTCTTAAAGAATCGTATTCACCATGCTCAATGTTTGGATCCGCTTCCGGCGGTTTATTTGGTCCTGTATGCGCTCCCTGGCTCTTCTAAACACTCTTAAAGAATCGTATTCACCATGCTCAATGTTTGGATCCGCTTCCGGCGGTTCATTAGGTCTTGTATGCTCAATGTTTGGATCCGCTTCCGGCGGTTCATTAGGTCCTGTATGCTCAATGTTTGGATCCGCTTCCGGCGATTCATTAGGTCCTGTATGCTCAATGTTTGGATCCGCTTCCGGCGGTTCATTAGGTCCTGTATGCTCAATGTTTGGATCCGCTTCCGGCGGTTCATTAGGTCCTGTATGCTCAATGTTTGGATCCGCTTCCGGCGGTTCATTAGGTCCTGTATGCGCTCCCTGGCTCTTCTTAACACTCATCATATTTACCATGCTCAATGTCCTCTACCATTTTCGACACACTTTTCAACAACTTTTCAGTCCAGTCCATTTTAATATAAATCAACCGTTTCATGATAATATCTTCTTTATGACTCTGAGTTGTTCCTTTTTCTGCCACTTTCCCTTCCTAGATGGACGCAACGCCTCCTAAGAACCACCACTCTGGATCAACAGACGATTTACTGCTTAAATCTGCCTATCTTACGAAGGAGTCCGGAGATAGCCGATGTATCACGATTGTATAAACACTTGAATAAGTATTATTCGTCTACGGCAGTTTTCTGTACTTCTGACTGCTTCTTGTTCACTCATCGGGAAATTCATTGTCAATGTGCAACCGATCGAAGAAATAAATTCATTAAACACGAACCTGCCTACATCCAATTCAAACTTATAACAAAAAAAATTTCACAAACTATGTCTTGAAATGCATGCACTCTCATATATTCTCTAAAAAACAACAACAAAAAAACAACAAGTTTAATCGTTGAAAAAATCCTTCACTGCGAAAACATCAGCGTGTGTGTGTTTTAGAGATCCTCGCGCTTTAGGCTGCATTATGTGTGAACCCGGATTGTGTCCCGGCACTCCAACCATATCAACTTACTACACTCTCGAAAAGTTGTAACGATTTTTTTCAGTATAGCTTTAATATTTGCTATTTAGTTGTTACTGAAAGATTTAAAATTTGATGTGGTCTGATGTTGTGGGCGGAAGCCCGAGATATAGGAGGAACCACCACTCGTCCGGTATGGTGAACGCCCACATGCTTCTTTGTACGGGGATTGAGTCATTGTGGCCTACGTGAGAAGGGCTTGTACCAACCACTGAGATTACCGGAAGGTTTGAAAACATCTGTCATTTACTGCATGCTTGGTGCGAATTGATCTGCGCATGCGCGGCACAATCTCATTTCAAACCATTTAAAACTCATTTTAATTGCATATAATAATATTACGTATTGGTTCAGTCTGTAGGTAATATTTCAGTGGCCTTCTGTTTACGGTGCTCGTCTTCGATTGGGGAGAGAGGCGGTCAAAAGTTGGAGTTGCTCACATTGCTTGTTCTAATATTGCCTGGTTCTTAATTGTGAGAGGCGACACTCTTTACAAAATTGACACTTAACCTCAATGTAAATATTTTGTTTTAAACACGATTAAGGCCCGTACGCACTAACCTGAGACCCCTAGGAGCTTAACTCTTTCAGTGCTGGAACCGAATTTTGAAGGCTTTTGCAAACAGTTTGGATCCAGATGAGACGCAACAGAACGTGGCGTCTCATCAGGATCCAAACTGTTTGCTATTTTTATAGTATTCTTTGAAAAAAATCGTAGAAAATGCTAATTTTAGAAATTCAGCAGACGACATTTTAGCAGATGACAAATTTCCCAGCATGCAAATGGTTAACTGTTCTGAGCAGAAAGCGTGCACAAAGTTTCACCATAAAATTTCCCCAACACCTGGAAGCAAAGTTTTTGTACAAACCAAAATTATTTTCGAACTCAGCCCAGATATATGCACAAAGAATTGTGTTAATGGTCTGCAAAAGTTTCAAGGTGAGAGAGTACACAAGAGCACCGCATAGCGGGTGCCAACGCTGCGGTGCAGTTTTGAATAAATGAAAGCTTATAAGAAGTTTTATATTATAGGTCCCAGTGACCTTGACCTTTGACCTAGTGACCCAAAAATGTGTGTGGCGTGTAGAACTCATCAAGATGCAGCTACATGAAGTTTCAAAGTTGTAGGTGGAAGCACTTTGATAATGTCAAGGTTTTAGCACGACGCGGACGGCAGCCGGCGGACGACGAGCTGGCTATGACAATACCTCGGGTTTTCTACGAAAACAGCCGGGCTAAAAATGTAACTTCTATTAAAACTGTTCTACTATAGCCAACCTGCAAAAATGCGGACATCTTTTACAATTGGCAGGAACCATTTCTCACTCCGCAGGAAAATGAATATAACAAAATGTTCTGAGACACTTTAATAAATATTGTGCAATTTAATGTGACTTCTAGAGGGTTTACAAGCTTTTTCTGTACTTTGTCAAGGTACCGTATTTTTTACTTCACGTGACACAGTTCATGACTCATACGATATAATTGTTCACATGGCTTCTTATTTGTTCACAAGCTTTCACAGATCTATGAACCCACTTTTCGACCCCACGTTACCCAGTTTTGAAATAGTCCGAGATATCATTGGTACTTATGTTTTGGCCAAGTTTCCTGAATTTGGCAATAAATGTGGTCACCTCTGTGTTCACAAGCTTATTTTTTTTATAATATGACCTAATTTTGGTTGCACGTGACCCAGGTTTGAAATTGGCCGAGATGAAATTTGGACAAATGCACTGAACAAGATGCACGAAGATCGAGCAATAACAGGGCTTCTTGAGTCTTCACAAGCCTTTTCTATCATATGACCTATTGACTTTTGGACCCCACATGACCGAGTTTCGAACTCGGCCTAGATATCATTGTGACAATTGTTCTTACCAAGTTCGATGCAGATTGGTAAGTAAATGCGGTCTCTAGAGTACGGAATCCGGATAGTGCCATCTATGCATCAAGGGCGACACACGAAGCGATACACGATATTTTGCGCGACAGTCACGGCGACGCACGATATTTTGCGCGATACACGAAGCGACGCGCGAGAATGTACCACGATATAGCGCCCTTGTGTAGGTAGCCCAAAAGGCGATATATCGTGTTAAATATATCGTGCGTCGCCGCGACTGGCGCGCAAAATATCGTGCGTCGCCGCGACTGTCGCGCAAAATATCGTGCGTCGCCGCGACTGTCGCGCAAAATATCGTGCGTCGCCGTGACTGTCGCGCAAAATATCGTTTATCGCTTCGTTCGTCGTGTCTCGCGTTCAAAGGGCGACGCACGAAACACGAAGCGACGCACGATATTTTGCGCGACAGTCGCGGCGACGCACGATATTTTATTATTCAAATATCGCCCATATTATCCCAATCTCGTTAATCGCGGTCTAATTTCAGACCGCGACACACGATGCACGAATCGATACTCGATATTTCGCGCGACACGCGATATCTGTACTGTTGAAATATCGCTGTAATAATATCGCCTGTCGACTGTCGCGTTTACAAAAAAAAATGAATGCGACAGTCGCCCTTTTATATGCGATATCTCGCCCTTTGAACACGACCGTCGCACTTTACGAACGCGACCGTCGCCCTTTATGAACGCGGCCGTCGCCCTTTAATATACGATATTTTGCGCAACGGTCGCGGCGACGCAAGATATTTTGCGCGAAAGTCGCGGCGACGCACGATATTTTGCGCGACCGTCGTGGCGACGCACGATATATCGCCTTTTGGGCTACCTACACAAGGGCGATATATCGTGGTAAATTCTCGCGCGTCGCTTCGTTTATCGCACAAAATATCGTGCGTCGCCGCGACTATCGCGCAAAATATCGTGCTTCGCCGCGACTATCGCGCAAAATATCGTGTATCGCCCTTGATGAAAGAAGGGCGAGATTATAGATGGCACTATCTGGATTCCGTACTAGAGTGTTCACAATGACCGCACATAAATTACTGTCGTTAACATGTCGTGCCCATTGTAAAGAATGCTTACAATTATTTACAAGGTGGACCACCCACATGATTGACATTTGAACTCTTAATGAGACCCTGACCTTTGGGCAAGAGGCAGAGGAGTCACGCATGACACGTCTTAAACACATGGTGAACGTGCATGGAGAAGTATTTTAAAAATTGCCAAGGAATCACAAAGCATCAGTCCAGACAAGCACACAAATGAAAGCACACTTGTACACTCGAACACTGTAAATAGTATAGCGAGCTTTACCAAAAAGGCATGCTTCCCAATTGATGTAAAGTTTCCTTAGTCTCCATGTTTATGTAATTTTCTTTTTTGAACCAAACATCTTAGCGAGAAGAGAAAGGCGAGAGAAAATAAGAAGATAATTACATGTACACGTATGCCAACTTATTTTAACGATTTAAACCGTCGATGAAAGTAACACATACATGATGGCAATTATAGCAGATTTTCCCATCGAAACAAGTTGTTATGTACACAATGCATAACATAGAAGTATATTTATAATCTGTACTGGTTTTCGTTTGAAACAAGAGCTGTGTTTGTGAAACACAATGCCCCCTACTGCGCCGCTTTGAAGCCATATATTTGACCTTGAAGGATGACCTTGACCTTTCACCACTCAAAATGTGCAGCTCCATGAGATACACATTCATGCCAAATATCAAGTTGCTATCATCAATATTGCAAAAGTTATTACCAAGGTTAAAGTTTTGGGACAGACACACACATACAATGACAGACAGGCCAAAATCAATATACCCCCGATCATTTAATCCGGGGGCATAAAAAGTATATTGTAACGTTTGAACCAACAGTTGTAATTTAGCTAGTATTTTTTAAATTTCAATATTTAGTGGACTGAAAAAAAAGAGATCTATCAATATCATTTTAATGGTTTGAATTTCCTTAATTCTTACTCAAGGAAATTTTCTAACACAAAAGTTCCAGCATCATTAAACAGCAAGCATGTTGCAATGTCGTCTGTTATATTTTTCAGCTAAACATGTTTTCTGAAAGCAAAACTTCAATTCAAGCACACAATATTGCAGAAACTATAAAATTATCGCACTATTGATTTAATCATCTGTAAATATCATAACATATAACATACAATACATCATTTAATAGTATAAACATCATTATCAACAAAGCCTATTTTTTTTGTCATTCACACGAAAGATGTGTAAAACTGAAAGCATTTCATGTTCTAATTCTCCTTCTGTGCTAGCTTCTCTAGTCTTTCTTTTTCAGCAAATTCAAGTTCCTTGCGGTCGTCTTCTACAAACTTGGCGTGTACGTCTTCTGGAATCTCCACCTCCTTAAGATTCTCCCCAAACTCTTCTGTCGGCTCGTCACCTGCAAAGGCAAGTGTCACATCTTAAAAAACATCTGACAACAAGATTTAGTTATGAATGAATGTTGTTTTAAAGTCGCCATGGTGTAATGGATATGGTGTCCGCCTAGCGACCGGGAGTTCACTGTTTCGATCCCGACTGTGGGAGCGTTCTTTAGATCTCCCCCAATGACACCTAGTAATGGTTCTATGCCCAGGTAACGGACTCGAGAGCGTTTCAATAAGCCTGAGGCTTTTGATGCATGAGAGCCTAAATAAATAGGTTTAAACTGCGTTATTTTACAAAATCTGCATTTGGTTTCTGTGACATTTGAACTTTGGAATTTAACAAGAGCACCGCATAACAGGTGCCACGCTCAGCTGCGAAAGCTTGTCAGAATTTTTTTTTTTAGAGGTCACAGTGACCTTGACCTTTGACCTAGTGACCCAAAAATGGGTGTGGCGTGTAGAACTCATCAAGGTGCATCTACATATGAATTTTCAAAGTTGTAGGTGGAAGCACTTTGATGTTAGAGGAAAATGTCAAGGTTTTAGCACGGCGGACGCTGGACATGGAACGGCCGACAACGAGCTGGCTATGACAATACCTCGGGTTTTCTCCGAAAACAGCCGAGCTTATAAAATAAGCAGTTGGAATCGTTGTAATTGCTGTGATAAAGGACATGCATTACATTAATTAAGTACATAGGTAATCACACAATTATTATCATATGTTTGTTTCAATAGCATGTTAAAAATGCTTCCAATAAGAGGGAAACAATACAATGTTCTGACGCAGTGGAACCATAAAAATGGAATTAGCGATTTATACAATTGAAACTAATCTTCTGCTTCTAGCAAATCAAATTAATGTACAAAAGACATGTTAACTATAAGGAAATCTCAACTACTCTGTGTAGATTTGTTTATATGACACAATTTTTGGTTTCACAACAAACAAACAAGTAAACATGTTGGTATGTTTTATATTCAACATTTTTCATTCCTAATCAAGTATTGGTTTAAGATAAATGAGAAAATTAAATGATGACATTTAAATCGTATAAACTCCATTGAATTAGGGCTGTAACGATACATTCGAATATTCGAATTACTCGAGTACGGCTGTGGACGAATCGTATTCGTTATTCGCCACCTCCCGAACCGAATATTTGACCAATACAAACAACGTGGTCTCAAGTTTGAAAGTTTATTATCTCATCTTACCTTACAAATGAAGGTTCATACAATAAACCCTTATATTTAAATGTTCTTCTCCTTATTCCGGCGTTTTAAATCATGTTTATCCCACCCACTATGTTACACAGTGAGATTATCAACAAAAATGGCAGGCACCGGTTGAATATTTGAGTTGTGGTCAGTATTTATGGGGTAATGAAAACTATTTCTTGTTCAATACTTTTTTTATTGTCACACTGTTTTTATTCAATATATCAAATGAGCATATGTCAGATAGGTGGCATTGAAATATCATCTACATCACCTATCTGGCATATGCTCATTAAAAAATGTGAATGGGTACTGTCACTAATGTGTCAGCTGTTGACTCTTAATTGTTCTACTCAAGGATTTTATTGGTACTGGTCATGTTTTCAAAACTGTGTTCAAAGTTTAAGCAGTTCTAGTTAGTGTTTTGGGATTTCAAAGTGTTATATTTCATATTTTCAGTATGCAATGATACTTAATCAAAATTTTGACAAATACTCATAGTTTCATACTATATAATGTCATGTCAAGTTGTCAGTATTACATGTACTTTTGTTCATTGAAATGCATATTCGCGAATAAATATTCGTATTCGCCGCCCTGTATTCGTGATATGTATCGTATTCGTCATCTAGTGTATTCACTACAGCCCTACATTGAATGCTGCATTTTCTGCTTTAATTTAGCTCTGTGTTGAGAACAATTTTACTTAAGCAACACACTCAAAACTGTTCCATTGTTAAATATTACAAAACCTTACTATTTAAGCAATTTCAAATGATGCTTATTGATACATCTCAAGATATATTTTGTTTTGTTTTTGGAAAGCATAAAGAAACAAGCACTTTCGTTGAATTGATATCCCCCACCTTCTCCTCATTAATATCTATACACCTATGAAGTTTCATATTAACATCTTATATAGTTTCTGAGATACAGCCCTTAAAAGTTTGTAACAGACGGACAGACTGACAACGCCAAAACTATATCTGTCCACCTTTGGCGGGAAATAAAAAGGTTGACAGCATGCTTGTGATACAAATACATGCAGATCAAAAGGCTATGTCATATACCTATAAGGAGGTCTATCAAGTTCATGGCCGCAATTTCATTGGTCGGATCATGTTTCCTCTCCCAGGCGTAATATTCCCTCATGATCACATATGTGTTTTTATCTTTCACAAATTTCTTCCCACGTCTAGTTGCACATAGCTGAAATTCATGCATAGTGTTAATTTGCTGGACATAGTGTTAATTTGCTGGACATAGTGCTTATTTGCAGGGTAAAGTGTTTATTTGCTGGACAAAGTGTTTATTTCATGAACATTTCATCTTTCAAGAATTTGCATCAAGCATTTATTCATGGATATTGTTTATTAGCATTTATGCACACAAAGTGTTTATTTACTTAAGATATACCGGTAATTATTTTGGTAATAGAAATTTTAATATTCATTTTGGTAAGTAAAACCAGAATTCTTATGCAAATTATTGAAAGCAAGAAGAATTTCACAAGAACGCTTCTATTCAACTGACAGCTGCCAAGCTAGGTTACAAAAATGAAAACTCTTTACTACTGGTTTGTTAATGAGCCCTAATTATGTACCTCATTGTGACATATTCAAATGAGTAGATGTATACATGCACAAACGAGGCAACATTTACTGTAAAGCACAAATCTGGTTCTCTGCACCTGTAATACATGTACTTGCTGAATGTCTTCACAGGCAAAGTTAAAATGGCTATATGCAACCAGCATAAAGCTATAACAGCCTGCGAGTAACTTGCAGCCTGTTCAGGTTTTACACTGTTTGCTGCTCAATGGATTTCTGCGAGATGTAAATGAAGCCTTTAAAACTTGAATCTAATAAGAAAGGTCTTTTAATTTAACTTGATTTTCTAAGGGTCTTAAAACACATCAAAGTGCGTATCTGAGTGGTAAAGGATTAAACTATACAGAGCATACTTGGTTCTCTGCCCTTTTCATACTTGCAGAATTGCTTCACACAGCATCTTTCGAATGTGCGAGACCGGTTCCCGTTCTTTGTCTTCAGGTAGGTACTGTAACTCATCTGGGAGTTTCTCCGTGTCATCCTCATCAAATTCTTCTGGTCCCGCAAGCGGTAGCAGTAACCGTGGCAACAGGTCCACCTGGTCTCCTAGCAACCAGTCGTGGTACTCTGGAAAACAACAACAACAATTGTGTGGGTGTGATTTAAGATCCACGTCATACAGGAAAATTACTTACCTCTCATGGATCATTGCATAGTAAATAACTATTTTAAAATTAGTTAGGCATTGAAAGTGTTGAAATAAGCTGAAAGAAGGACAAATCACACCCCTGAATAGACCAATGGATTAATACCAATAAAGGAATTCACAACGATCACCGGATTATATTTTTTTAACCTAACATTGCATGTCAGTAAATGACTTGATCTTTCATAAGTTTATAATTTCAGTGTTAACAAGAGATTGTCAAGCAATATAGTCCCCTACCGGTGAAACTCCACCATTGTCAGTATTTTCTTATATTTTTTATTTGTTGCCATAGCAACCAGAATTCTTGACATAGGAAAAAAATGAAATGCTGCGCATATTCTTCATATTGCCATCTATCCATGTTTTAAGTTTCATAAAAAAATATGAAGAACTTTTATTAAAGTTATCGCAGGATCCAGAAAAGTGTGACAGACAGACTGACTGACAGACAGAGCGCAAACCCTAAGTCCCCTCCGGTTTCACTTATTTGAATAAACCAATATTTAACTGAAACAATCCATTTAAATATGTTACTGTTATATCAATTGTTCTCTTACAGGATAATGGCTGTACATCTTAAAAAAAAAAGAACAACATTTTTGTTTTTAACTACTTATAAACAACTATTTTCCTTTTTGTTTTCTAGGAATCATCTCCAGATTATTTCCTACCACTTAAAATTCTCACCAGTATCGAAACAACAGTTCTTGAGAGTTCCGATAATTCCAGCACGTCTTATCTCTGATTGCCTAAATTCTGTGAAAGGCAAAAGACGCTGAAATATACACTGTTCCTTGTCCATGATTTTCAACCGTATTTGCCGCGATTGTGACAAATTTGACAACATCATAGCCAAATAATGGAGTTCAGCATTGTCGTTGTAAACCAAATTGCACAGCGCAAGGACTATCCTGTCAATTCCATTGCTTTCATTTTTAAGAATAAGTTTACCCACATAATCTGCGCATTTCTCCGAACGCGTTATATTTGACAAAAGTTTTGACACAAGATCTGCCAGCTTGCACTTGGGGTCCAATACTCTTTCCAGCCAATCCTCGACTTTGTTTTTATACTTTTCGAGGTTCAAAATTTTCCAAGACCTCTCCTCATTTGTTGCAAGATTGATCAACGATTTGAAAACCATTTCCTGAATATCTGTTCTTTTATCATCACATAAAGACACTATTCCTCCCAGGAGTTTTTCACTTTCCCCAAGGAACTTTTTGCCATCATCCGTGCCAGTTAAACCCATTATATTTTCAACAGCCAAAGTTTTGATTTCTTCCTTGGCATCTGGGCTCAGAAAAGGAGTCAGCTCTTCTTCAAGAAGTTCTTTGTTCATCTTTACCAGCCTGAAAACCATAATTATACAATCATGCATAGTTGAATTACTAGTATACAAGAAGCGAACATGTACAGCTGAATGACAATTATTCAAGTCATCAAAAAGTCTACAATACCATGTATGATACAAATCATTATATATTATTTCAATAGCAGGATATTGTCAGACCTATGAGCCTCAACACATATCTTCAATATGTAAATTACACATAACTTATACAAAGTAATTTAAATCAACAATAGTCCTAAATTTTCAAATATATATCTTAAAACATATATGATCTCTACTTTATGTATCTTAATTAAAGGGCCACATTTTAAATACCCCTGGTCAGTATAATCAAAATAGCTACAATTATAGTGTATTAGAATAAATAACAAAAACATTTCATCAAACAATTTGTGTGTATGCATAGCTTTGGAACTTCCGATAACAGTAGTATAGCTATAGCTTGCGAACGTTCGCTCTTGAACGCTCAATTCGCCGCGAATGTTTGCGAACAGAAGCGAACTCTCTCGAGGTAGTTTGCTTGCGAAACCAATCGTTCAATAAGACCGAATCGGAAACAAACGATCATTGGCGAACGTTCGCTGTAACTGAATGCGCTACAGGTTTTTTATTTATGTCGTGCAATGTAAGAAAACATTTAAATTTACATTTAAGCAATTAAGACCAACAACATTATGTAAGCCTATAAAGTTATCCGTTTATTACTAATTTTGTTGTGATTAACAATTTATTTAAAGTCAAGTTATTAAATTAATCTCAGAAATTTACTACACTGTCCGAATATCTAATCCGAATTTCCGTTAGAGCATTGGTCTCAACAAGTTATAATTTAACCTGCAAAATATTATACATACGATTTGTGTGATCAAATAAACTGCTTTAATCAAATTGTTCACATTTTAGTTTTAAAATAACATAATGCCGAATATCATCAACTAACTTTAAAATATCAAGAAAGATTCACGTGTGACAACTTACCGAAAACACACAACCGAACTGTAACGCATTACACGATTCGGTGCAATACTTTATGAGAAAACAAAAATGGCGGACAACATGGAAGATTTCACCAAAATGAAAGTAATTTCGCGTATATTTCGTTGATGCTCAACTTGTTATGAAAATATTTCGAACGCACATTTAGATTTATATAAGTTATACAAAAATGCATACATTACTGGATAATTTTATGGGCGAAATTCTTTAAATCCGCCTTCTATCAGTGCAGTCATAAACCGTTGGCAGTACATCATAGTTCGGGGTGTCAGACAATTCACCCCCCAAGACAATTCACCCCCTGGACAACTCACCCCCAGAATTTGATTTCCTTGGACAACTCACCCCCAAAGACAACTCACCCCCAAGACAATTCACCCCCATATTTTTATGAGATTTTAATGTCATTTTCATTTGTCATATTTGAACATAAGTTGTGAGCAGATGTTTTGGTGTTAATATGATTATAGGTGCTACCTAATTTACGGGCAAAAGCTTTTTAAGTTTTTTTGATATAAACTATGTATTTTTAATAAATATATTGACATGATTGTGTTCAAAATATTATAATTGTTGCAATAATTAAGTAATGCATCCAAAAAAAATCAATCTTAAAACAAGTTACATGTTCCAAGCTTAAAGATCTAGCATCTTATATTTTTTTGTTTTCTAGCCACAGGAATTTATAGCTGGTTCGGTGTCTGTGGTATAGTGGATGGGGTGTCTGCTAACTGGCTTAGTCACTGGGAGGTCTCTGTATTGATCTCTTAAGTGGGAGCATTCTTTAGATTACCCTAAAGACATACTATGGCGTACCATTTGGGTTGAAAGTCAAGAAGACCTACAAGTTAAAAAGAGAAATGTACGTCAAAGTACAATAATTGTATGTCGACATAAATATAAAATACACTTCGAAGTATATATTTGTACGTCAAAGTACAATTTGTACTTCGACATACATGTTTGTACTTCGACGTACACATTTTTTGAACAGCCAATCAAAACACTAGTCTCTTGAGCCGCTTTTCCTTCAGATTTATTCATAATAAATGTTTAAAATCTCTTTTTTAATTGAGGACAAAATGAATAAAAATATCAGAATGGCAAAAAAAAAACACAGAAGTTTCAAGTATTTAATGCATTGAAATAGATTATATACAAATTTGAAGAAGATTCAATTGTTACCTTTTTAAAATTAAAATTATTCAGCATATTGTGCGTATTTATTGATCATGCGGGGCGGAGTATCACGACCGTCCAGTGCATTACTGTGTAGGAAAAATTCCCAACGGTAACCAAACAGTTACCAAGCATTAACGGGATAAATAATGTATTATAACCTCTCTGTTGGTCGTATTTTGTGATAACCATAACTTGCATAAGTCAGAGGTTAATTCCGCCACGCCAGGTCAATAAATACGCACATCTATGAGTTAGCGGTCGATAGTTGCATAATTTGGTATAAATTATAATAATAATAATGTTTAATAAATATGCACAATATCTATGAGTAAGCGGTCGATAGTCGCATAATTTGGTATAAATAATAATAATACTTATGTTCAATGTCAAATATCTCTTAAAGCAACAGATGTAAGGTGTCTTCTGATTGGCTAACACTCAAGGGTCGGTGAAAACTGTACGTCGAAGTACATTTCTCGTTCTACCTAGTAGGTTTTGTAGACTTTCGACGTCATGGTACGTCATATAGACACTAAGTACTGGTCCTACCCAGGAACCAGTTTGTTTCATCGAATGTCTCAATTCAACTTGACAGCTTGCTAAAGCAGTTGCATTTAGCATACAGTACATGTGATGTGTCAAATCAATTTTGATTGACAAATTTGACAGGATTTTTTTTAATCCAATAAGTTTTAGACTGCCAAATAACACACACTACGTATTGAAAGCCATACCTGGAGCTTTCGTCTGTATACCACTGACTTCATCAGAAGAATGATTTCTACTGTTGGGAAACGTTAACACCACTAATTGTCTTCTTATTTATTATCAATGTATAATTATGTGTAACAGCATAACAACATACTTGTTTCGCAATTAAAATATTTAATAAATACAGGTATCTTGCAGGTTTCTAATTTTCTTTCGCAAACTATTGTTGAATAGTTTAAATTGTGTCGCCACTAAAAAAACTAGCCATTTTGTAGCAATTCTAAAATCACAGTCTAAACTGCATACACCTAGCTCTACAGTTACAATTTGAATGCAAATATTAGAATGCATCATGTTATATCATCCATATTTTTTTATTTAAACATTCAAATAACACATAATACAGTACATATATAAAAAGATATGTGGTATTGTGTGGATATACAAAACACTTCACATTATTTATTTGTTCATAAAATAATAGTTACAAAATAAGTAAAACTCATCAACCTACGTTTCAAGAATATTTACGTATATGAAATTACAAAGTGGTGTTATTGTATTACCTTTTACAAAATTAACATTGCTGGTTTTGCACTAGCCATAAAACATTTATCATGGATTAGCAAGTAACAACCAATTTATTAATTACACAATAGAACGGAAATCATATTAGTTGCATTATGCATTTACTAAACAAGCTATTTGCTACTGTTTAGAATTACACTATCTTACTAAAAATGATCACTGGTACTTAGTGCTTTTACATACTTGTGGTAAGTTTTGTATTACTAGTTTGACAATAATCAGCAGACACTTGTCGATATACAGACAAAATTTGCATGGAAATTTTTCTTATTTTTTCAGCATAATTGCCTTCAAATTGTTAATTTAACAACCCTTTGACATTGTTTGCACATCTGATCTTATTATACCATAGCTGATTTTTGTTTATAGATAGACATATATAGACTTCAAAGTTCTATTAAAGTTCACACATGTTCCATCCAAGTAAAGAAACAGAACCAATAAGGATAACCACAGATAATAACTGTGTGTATAGCTTGGAAATTTTGATAGTTCGGGAATCCCTCCTTTGTTGATTTCTGTAAACCAAAACTGCCAGTTTTGCTGGATATAATGGCTTGTATAATGCCCAGCTCTTGCCTTGGCAGAACAGCTTCTAAAAACGGAAAACCAACAAATATCTTAAAATTTGATCAATAATGCAGACAATTTATAAATGTCTTGTTTTTTGTTGATTTCGAATCTGGAAGATTTTTTACGTAAGATTGTGGTACGAAAATTCCAACGGTATCGGATTTTGTGGTTTTAGGCCTAAACTATTTATAGTGATATGTAACCTTTTGGGATATCGGTAAAGTGCGAGCAGACGAGGTGAAAATACTTTTAAAATATAAGCTAAAAGACTAAAAAGTTAGATCTGAATATCTTAAAAATGTGTGAATAAATGTGTTTCTGGTGGGTAACAACGACAACTTACCAGAATATTGCTCATGATCAAAAGTAAAACTTCATTCTGAGAGCGAATGGAAAATGCGTCACAAATTCTGATACATAAACAGTAGGGTGTCGTTATTGAAATACCGCGAGAATACTTGAAGAATAGAGATGCCAACTATAGTGTTTAAAACAAATAATTTTTTAACAAGCGTTTGTGATTTGTCATGATAATAATAACAATAAGATATCGAAAAGATCAAAGCAAATAAATTCGACAGAATTCGGAGATTCGGCAATATATTAAAGACGGGGTATGTTCCCCTAAATTGTGTTCGGTGAAGACTGTTACTATATGTAGTGAACCAGTCTTCGGCTTATACCCACTGAAGAAGAGCATTTAGGGGAGATAATTGAGTAATGACCTAATTCTGGAACGGTTGCGAAGAAAAACAAATAATGCGAGAATATTTAGTGCGATTCGCTACACAATTATGATGTCATTGATATAACTTTTTCTGAGGTATGTATTTACATGTGATTTAGCATATGTCAAAGTGTTTTTGATTTGTTCAAGTTCATAAATAGCATCGCGAAAATATATGTCGCGTGGCAAATTTTTTTGAGACGTATCCATATGTGGTATTCTTATTAGCTGAAATAATTCGCGTTCAGAATAAATCTGAACGCTGAAACTCCGGTCTGCAAAAACCATAACGAAAATTAAATACAATACTATTATATCAATATGCTTAAAATTGCAAAAGAACATAACCAACTCATAAAGTTTTAGTTAAATTAGTCCATTTTTACCTCAAATAGCGTCGAATTGAAGTTAAAAGGCATAATTTGTTTCAGTTAAACTTCTGCTTAAATCGCAATACAATCACTAACCTCTCGCCATGTTATGAAATATTTAAATATCAACCAATCAGAAGAAGGCATACGGTGTAATAGGCTGCGTTATCGATTAAAATCTACCTGCCGTATACAGCGGGCACATCGATTGGAATTTAAAATGTGAGTAGTGTGTTGATTTAAATTGGTCAGGCGTGCAAAATTGAAAGAGTCATTACATAATTCTTACGGAACATTATTGAGAAATGAATTATCTACACAGGTATGTAAATATTATTGCAATCCGTTGATATTAACTGTCTGATATCGGGGCTTGAATGTTGCGCACCAAATTCCTTGCGCATCAATATAGACAAAGAAGGAAAACTCTCGCTATTAAAAAGATAGAGTGGACTATTGACGCCAAGAGTCTGCCAAAGAAAAAATCATCAAAAGACTCTTAAGGCGGCAATTTATATTGACTAGTATTCTTATGTAATTTTATGTCTAAATTCCCATATGTATGAACGGTCAACGCCCGCTTCGCGGGCTTTTGCCCGTATAATTTAGACTTGGCAGCACAATTTCCACGTAATAATAATAAACTGTAGTATGTAAATGAAAGATGACATTGTGATTTTTGTCAAATGCAATTCAACAAATTTATTTATCTATAAACTGTGTTACAGCATGTAAAATAGAAATAAATAAAGTATTTTGTATAATATTTGTGCATTTGTTTTAAATAATATTATTAGGTTATTATTTTATTAATAGAACTTTGTTAAATATTGAATTTGATTAAATAATTTCATTCAATTCTTCGAATTTTACATTTTCACAATAATTAATTTATTCAGAATAAAAGGATATTTAATTTAATAAAATACAATGGTTTAATTCAGAAAAACCTTAATTACAGAAAGGAAATTTAATCTGGTAAGAGCATGCCATTTATGGGTATTACAATCAAGCATTCACACCAATGATGAGGCTTAATAAAATTGTCAAAACAGATTTATCAAAGAGTCAAAACAGATAAACAAAGACTTCAGTTACACACATTGACAAATAATTATGTTGATGTGGGCAATTCAAAAGGTCTATCAACATCTCAGAAGATAAAACAAACAAGTTCATAAATATTAATTATGGATTTTATTGCAAATGTAAATATAACTTTCACAAACATGATTTTCAATAACATATCTTTTATACATCTACCAAGAATATTTACATAAGGCAAAAACAACACATATAACAAGAGTATTTACATGAAAATACAACTATCCTCTGAAAACAGATATTCGTAATGAATAAATCCTTAACAGCTACAGAGCTTTTTTTTATTGGGAATAAGACAACAAACTGGGAATGGGCTTCATGATTTTGGTGATGTTTTCAATCAAAACTATACATTTCATAATCTGATGTTATTTGTTTACTATTTGTTCTATATTTCAAGCTTAATAAGCAATTTTCTATGACTTTTTATTAAAAGTAATTGTTTTTATAACTTAAACTGTATTTCAAATTTTATTAGGATTTAAACAAATCAATTAAAAATCCAGTTTTGTAGTAAATATATATGCAAGTTTATATTTTAATTTTATTTAACTGCCTGTAAACATGAGTTTTTCTTAAACAAAATTAATTATTTTAATTGTTATTATCCATTTAGTTGTTTGATTTTCTCTCATAGACGGATTAGTGATAAAATTTTCGTATAGTAATGTTGTGTATTGAAACAATTCAAGTCCACTTCAATCATACAGTATGTGAACTCATTCCATACTACAGCTTTATCTCTAGGTAACTCCTATCAGTAATAATCTTATCTACACCTAGATAATCAGACCCTCTTCAGCTCTGAAAACCTGACAGATTATCTTTTTATTGTTACTTTTAGAGGTGTGAAAAGGGATATGGTGTTTAAAGTTGTTGTTACTTTGTTGACTGTTGTGACAAATATTTAATTATCATATTTCCCATTTAAAAAAATTAGTCTTCATAATCTTGCATAACTTATCAAATAAAAAACATTGCATTAATGTATCCAATACCATAAATATTTATTTAAACACTTTTTACAAATATATTCTGTTTTATTGAATACAAACAATCTTTACTAAAACCAAACACCTACTTTATTATTTAATGACAAATAGACAATAATAAGATATTGTTAATAAGTAAAACAAACATCAATTGTTAAAAAGCACAGTTCTGTTTCAATTGCAAGTAATTTTATGACCGACAAATAAATTCAGAGAATATCTTAATATGCTTTGATTATAACTTTACAAAAATTAAACAGAATACAACTATCCTCAGAAAACAGATATTCGTACTGAATAAATCCTTAACAGCTACAGAGCATTTTTAGCTCATCTATTTTTTGAAAAAAAATTATGAGCTATTGTCATCACCTTGGCGTCGGCGTCTGCGTTGGCGTTGGCGTTGGCGTCGGCGTCCGGTTAAGTTTTGCGTTTAGGTCCACTTTTCTCAGAAAGTATCAATGCTATTGCATTCAAACTTGGTACACTTACTTACTATCATCAGGGGACTGGGCAGGCAAAGTTAGATAACTCTGGCGTGCATTTTGACAGAATTATGTGCCCTTTTTATACTTAAAAAATTGAAAATTTTGGTTAAGTTTTGCGTTTAGTTCCACTTTTCTCAGTAAGTATCAATGCTATTGCATTCAAACTTGGTACACTTACTTACTATCATGAGGGGACTGGGCAGGCAAAGTTAGATAACTCTGGCATGCATTTTGACAGAATTATGTGCCCTTTTTATACTTAGAAAATTGACAATTTTGGTTAAGTTTTGTGTTTAGGTCCATTTTATTCCTTAAGCATCAAAGCTATTGCTTTCATACTTGCAACACTTACTAACTATCATAAGGGGACTGTGCAGGCAAAGTAATGTAACTCTGACTGGCATTTTGACAGAATTATGTGCCCTTTTTATACTTAGAAAATTGAAAATTTGATTAAGTTTTGTGTTTAGGTCCACTTTATTCCTACAGTATCAAAGCTATTGCTTTCATACTTGCAAGATTTATGAACTATCATAAGGGGACGGTGCAGGCAAAGTTATGTAACTCTGACTGGCATTTGGACGGAATTATGGGCCCTTTATACTTAGAAAATTGAAAATTTGGTTAAGATTTATGTTTTGGTCCACTTTACCCCTAAAGTATCATAGATATTGCTTTCATACTTGGAACACTCACAAACTATCATAAGGGTACAGTAAAAGGACAAGTTGCATAACTCTGGTTGTCATTGTTACGGAATTATGGCCCTTTTTTGACTTAGTAACTTTTAATATATGGTTAAATTTTGTGTTTCGATCCATTTGAAGTATCAAGGCTATTGCTTTCAAACTTCAAATACTTACATGCTATCATGAGGTTACTGTACCTGGCAACTTGAATTTTACTTTGACCTTTGAATGACCTTGACTCTCAAGGTCAAATTATTAAATTTTGCTAAAATTGCCATAACTTCTTTATTTATGATTAGATTTGATTGATACTTTGATGAAACTACTCTTACCTGACATACCACTATAGACTTCACCCAAACCATCCCCCGTGCCCTCCCCCCCCTCCCCCCCCCCCCCCCCCCCCCCTAATTTTTTTTTTTTTTTTTTTTTTTTTAAGATCATCTCACAAATGACCACCACACCCTCACACTATACCACCCCCCCCACCCCCCACCCCCCCCCAATTTTTTTTTTGATTTTTTTTTTTTTTTTTTTAAGATCATCTCACAAATTATCACCACACCCTCACACTATAACCCCCCCCCCCATTTTTTTTTAAACGGTTATGTTTGAAATACCGTCCAACCATCGCACCCAAACCCCCCCCCCCCCCCCCCCCCCCCCCCCCCCCCCCCCCCGATTTTTTTTTTTTTTTCTTTTCGCTTTTTTGGAAGATAATGTAATAAATGTCCACAACCCCACACTATACACCCCTCTTCACTCCACTCCTCCCTCCTTTGTGATTGAAAATGAGAGTCCCTTCACCTTTAAAAAGAAAATAGATGAGCGGTCTGCACCCGCAAGGCGGTGCTCTTGTTTTATTGGGAATAAGACAACAAACTGGGAATGGGCTTCATGATTTTGGTGATGTTTTCAATCAAAACTATACATTTCATAATCTGATGTTATTTGTTTACTATTTGTTCTATATTTCAAGCTTAATAAGCAATTTTCTATGACTTTTTATTAAAAGTAATAGTTTTTAGCTCATCTATTTTTTGAAAAAAAATTATGAGCTATTGTCATCACCTTGGCGTCGGCGTCGGCGTCCGGTTAAGTTTTGCGTTTAGGTCCACTTTTCTCAGAAAGTATCAATGCTATTGCATTCAAACTTGGTACACTTACTTACTATCATGAGGGGACTGGGCAGGCAAAGTAAGATAACTCTGGCGTGCATTTTTAATGAATTATGTGCCCTTTTTATACTTAGAAAATTGAAAATTTTGGTTAAGTTTTGCGTTTAGGTCCACTTTTTTCAGAAAGTATCAATGCTATTGCATTCAAACTTGGTACACTTACTTACTATCATGAGGGGACTGGGCAGGCAAAGTTAGATAACTCTGGCGTGCATTTTGACAGAATTATGTGCCCTTTTTATACTTAGAAAATTGAAAATTTTGGTTAAGTTTTGTGTTTAGGTCCATTTTATTCCTTAAGTATCAAAGCTATTGCTTTCATACTTGCAACACTTACTAACTATCGTAAGGGGACTGGGCAGGCAAAGTTATGTAACTCTGACTGGCATTTGGACGGAATTATGGGCCCTTTCTACTTAGAAAATTGAAAGTTTGGTTAAGTTTTGTGTTTTGGTCCACTTTACCCCTAAAGTATCATAGATATTGCTTTCATACTTGGAACACTCGCAAACTATCATAAGGGAACAGTAAAAGGACAAGTTGCATAACTCTGGATGTCATTTTTACGGAATTATGGCCCTTTTTGACTTAGTAACATTGAATATATGGTTAAATTTTGTGTTTCGATCCACTTTACTTCTTAAGTATCAAGGCTATTGCTTTCAAACTTCAAATACTTTAATGCTATCATGCGGTTACTGTACCTGGCAAGTTGAATTTTACCTTGACCTTTGAATGACCTTGACTGTCAAGGTCAAATTATTAAATTTCGCTAAAATTGCCATTACTTCTTTATTTATGATTAGATTTGATTGATACTTTGACAAAACTACTCTTACCTGGCATACCACAATAGACTCCACCCAAACCATCGCCCGTGCCCCCCCCCCTTTTTTTTTTTTTTTTTTTTTTTTTTTTAAGATCGTCTCACAAATGACCACCACACCCTCACACTATACCCCCCCCACCCCACCCCCTCCCCAATTTTTTTTTTTAAACGGTTAAAAAACAAAACTATTTATTTTGATTATTTTATGTTTGAAATACCGTCCAACCATCGCACCCAAGTATCCCCCCCACACCACACCCCCCCCCTCCCCCCACCCGAATCCCCCCCCCCGTATTTTTTTTTTTTTTTTTTTAAGATCATCTCACAAATTACCACCACACCCTCACACTATACCCCCTCCCCCCACCTCACCCCCCCCCCATTTTTTTTTCTGAAACGGTTAAAAAACACAAATATTTATTTTTATTATTTTATGTTTGAAATACCGACCAACCATCGCACCCAAGAATCCCCACCCCCACCCACCCCCCCACCCCCGATTTTTTTTCCCTTTTTTCATATTTTTGGAAGATAATGTAATAAATGTCCACACCGCCACACAATGCACCGCTCTTCACTCCACCCCTCCCTCCTTTGTGATTGAAAATGAGAGTCCCTTCACCTTTAAAAAGAAAATAGATGAGCGGTCTGCACCCGCAAGGCGGTGCTCTTGTTTATAATTTAAACTGTACTTCAAATTTTATTAGGATTTAAACAAATCAATTAAAAATCCAGTTTTGTAGTAATTATATTTGCAAGTTTATATTTTAATTATAACTTGAACTTAATAAATACAAATTGTAAAGCTGCATATTATGCACTGTTGAAAGACTCAAATTATACCCAAATTGATGTCTTATTCCAACTTCACATAATACTGCGTTATAAGTACATTGAATATCAGGATGTTGTACGAAACCCACTTGAGGCAAAAATCACAGAAATATTCAATTTATCGCATTATATTTTCTTAAATTACAAATAATGTTATAAAACTATGTATTATATAAAGATTAACACAACTTACCTGAAGTGATTAAAGACTTCAAAAACACACCAGCTTCAATCGAAAAAATTGACAAGAACTTCAAAACCTAACAATCATCAATTATAAGATTATAAAACACAATTAATGAACCTCATTATGGTCATTAATAATTAAATGAATTAAATGACTTCAAAGGCATCTTTTGAGAAAATAAAGCTGCAAACAATGATCTCTCTATTTTGTCTTAATTCCAAGTGAAAGAAATTAAAAATCAACAATGATAATAACAAACATGTTATAGAATAATAGTAATCTAAACATAATGAGAAAATATCTGGGGGTGAATTGTCCAGGGAGCAGGGGTGAATTGTCTAGGGGGTGAGTTGTCTCCTGGGGGTGACTTGTCTTGGGGGTGAATTGTCTTATTCCCATAGTAGTGCATGATAATCATCATGGACGCAAATCAAATCATATTATAAACCCCTAGAGTAAAGAAACCTATTCCTTAAATGATTACAGGTGCTGAACTTTTTTACAGACTCAAGCTCATTATATGGATTCAGGGACCGAATTTAACCTATTAAGGCACTTGCATTTTTTTGCAAGTTGATTCATTTTTCACTTGCAAAATGAAAAACTTATTTGCAATTGGGAATTTATATATTTTTTGTTTAAAACAATACATTTCTTGTACCATATTGCTTAAAATAGTGCATTATATGTTGGCTACTTAAAAAAAAGCATAATCATTGTCGCTGTCAACAACATAATCTAGATTGATGTTAAATTCAATCATCCATTTTTTAACATTTGAGAGCTGCTGTCGGCGTGACTTTCTCCATAGTTTTTGGAGCTTTAAGTTTCTTTGCTGTCTCAGCGTCCTCGGACGCCGGCCTCTTCAGAAATATGTCCACAATTGATGAACGTTTTTGATTCTGCAGACATACAGATTTTTTAGAAATATCGTGATCACTGAGACGCTTATGAGCCGCAAGCGCCTAGCGAACCATAGCTCGTACAAGAGTAGCTTCCCTTGAATCTCACAACAACAACAATGGCGGCCAAATGTGTTTATGCAAATCTTTAACACTTAAATCGTTTAATTTAAGCAAAATTTTGATCTTGAAAATGGGAGTCATGATTATAGAAAGTAATTATCTTTCAATACTTAAAGGATTTATGGAAAAACAGGTTTGAGAAATGTGAAATTTCTACTCACAGAAAATTGCAAGCTTTATATTTTTCGACTTGCTATCCATAAATCTTGCTCGCATTTTGCGAGCTAAGATTCGGTCCCTGTGGATGTGTAAAATGACATTGGTAATACACATTTCCACATGATAGGCCTAAAAAAAAAATGTTGTGGTTCTGGTAACATTGCCAACATTTCTAGGTAGGGTAGGTCGATTTTTTATTTTATTTTTTTATTTTCTCCAGACAAGATGCCTGTTTTTAAAAGTCATTTTAAGCTGATGGTTTTCACATAAAACCTCTACAGTACAGCCAAAGCGGCACAAACATAATCCGCGGCTACGCCATGGCCAGATTATTAGTCCGCGGCGGCCGAATCGTGTGTTCACGCGGCGTATCGCCGTGGCACTCGGCATCGATCCGCGCAACGACGCCGAGTCTGTATTAACCTCGCGTACTTTCGCGGAGTAAATCCGCCGCATACGTACGCGGCGGATCGAGTGAAAAGATATCCACCTACATGTACATACATGTATGTGTAGCGTAGAATTAATTACGCGCAACTGTTTATGTTTCGTTCGATTATCATTATTAAATTTGTAATCCGTAACACACTTCCGAATTTTAATGCTTATGCGTCCTTTGGCAAATTCTAGCGTCAAATAAACAGTGCTAAAATATCCTTTGTTTCATAAAAAGTGCGCGAAAATTATGCAGACATGTAGAACGTCGCTTGGAAAGTTTGGGTGTATTTTGTGTTGTATAAATACATGAACATCACGTCAGGCGTAAATCGCGTGTTCAGTGGAGAAAAAAAAACGCCCCGATTAGACGTTATTTCATCATCTCTATAAATAGTAACAAATGCCAAAATGTATTTGATACTTAAGGAAATATCGAGAATGTTTGTGTACAGTAAATATTTACCAGCATTTGCTTTAAAACTGGAATATACGGGATTATCGGGTAATTAGTAGAGATATTAACTGTATAATATGAACAAAATAAAACGTGTTTATATACGCATATTCAAACAATAGTCATAATAAGCTGATAATTAACAAAACTACAAATACGTCGTCACCGTCTTGATTATTGATGTGGCTTCAAACTGCTAATTTTCTCAGCTAAAATATAATAGCGGAATCAACATGCAATTAATTTATAAATCCACCATAATATTGCTGGAGCCTTGACCACTTGTATGTGCGAAAACATAATTACGTGACCTTGTTTATGTGTGAAATACATACGCAACGGGCGGGAAACAAACTTAATAATTGGCCAGACACATTAACTATGCTTACATGTATATGCTAATACAATTCGCGCACAATAAATTTACTATGATTTTAATTATTATTATAATTGTTCTTTCAAAATTTGTTAACTACATGTAAATAATAATTAAAAAAAAAATCATGATCGCATCGACTCGGCATCATGTCGCGGACCGCGGCATGCCTCGGCGGACAGATGCGAAGTTTCGCGGCGAAATGCGACTTGCCGCCGCATACTGACGCGGCTTCAACGACTGACGCGGCATCGACTCGTTTCGCCTTGCCGCCGCGGATCGCAAAAAACGTTTGTTCTGCTTTGGCTGTACTGTATGTACACCAAAGAAAAGTGTTCCCAGTATTGTGTAGTGATCTTTGTATATTTATCATTTTAACAACTATTTTTTTCAGCCAGGTGAGATTCAACCTATGATAAAAACCAACAGAACAACCACCATGATTCCGGTTTACGCCCAAAAACTAAGTTTAATACGGGTGTATGAACGTAATGAATGCAGCTTGCTTAAAGAATATATCAATGTAATTAAATCACGTAATTGAAAGTTAAAAAAAAATCACTGTTTTACCCCACCCACGTACGATCGCATGAAACTTACCCAGTGCTGGGGGTATGCGGGCTGCACCCTCCATACGTTATTTCTATTACATTTGTAGAGTGAAATGACGTTATTTGGTGCGATATGACTCTTCAAGAAAAAAAACAGCAATGACGTCATCAGGGGTTAACGTAAGAAATTGACACTCACTTGCCCGGTGGAGTTACTTTGAACATCTACTTGCCATCATTAAAAACTGGTTGCCCTATTTTGAAGTCAATTTTTTATTGTCATTTGATCTTTAAAGCATTGATACACATGCATTATTATGCTAGATTTAATTTCAGCTATATTCAATGTATCAAAAATAAAATAATAATCGTTTTTATAATATAAAGTTGTCAACAAAACAAAATCTGGACAGTTTTATTTCATTGAATAGTCACTATTGAATACAATACATATGAAGAGTTTATTACTATTAAAATTTTAAAATGGTATTCTTGTCACTATATCTATACAAGTTATGGCATAGATTAAAAGGGGGGAGGGCTTAAAATAGTACTGTGAAAATGATTGTTCAGAGTTTGAAAATCATGTTGATGTCTTTGATGAAGAGTTTCTCACTATTTTAAACTGTGAATATGTAACATACAAGTTATTCACAGTTTAAAATAGTGAGAAACTCTTCATATGCATTCTTAGCAAGTTTTAAACGGTCAGCATATTCAACATGATTTTCAAACTCTGAACAATTATTTTCACAGTTATTATATTCATGTTCATAGACATCACTATCACTAGTATACGCTTCTTCATCCAGTTCTAGTAACTGTTCTGAAATTGTTTCAATTTGAGTGGTTTTACACAAGAAAATTGGAATAGCACAGTTACTACCAACAATTTTATCTTGCTTTTTAATAAAATCAGGGACATTGTTGTTTTGGTCTGATTCAGAACATTTAAAATGTTTAAATGAAAAGATCGGCTGGACGCTACCATCTGCCATGTTGAAACGTCTGCCGAGTAGAACTTGTTTTGAGCGTTTAGATTGGCTTATACAACGCAAGCGACCAATCAAATCTCGTTTTACTTGTACTTGATAAAAAAATATATTGACCCAAAGAAAATAAATAGATACAAGGGGAAAAGTCGAAAAAATACCGCAATTATGCTAATACGAAACGGACTTGCCCGGCGGACTATCTACTTTGGAAAATCACTTGCCCGCGACGATTTTAACCCGGCACGGGCAAGCGGGCGTCCGCTTAAAAAAAGCCCTGCGTCTTTGATAACGACATTTAAAAAAAATGTTTTACCCTTTCCCGCATAGAAACGCATAATCCCGTCTCGATCGATTCCGTATCAACCATACTTTCTATCTATAACTGCATATACATGTACTTACTACTTTTCCCGTCGCTACTCTTTACCCGATAATCCTGTATATTCCAGTTTTAAAGCAAATTCTGGTAAATACGATAAAAGTGCTCAAGAATTTTAAGAAACATAAAAATTCGCAATTTTTATCAAATACATTTTGGCATTTGTTACTATTTAAAGATGTGATGAAATAACGTCCAATCAGGGCGTTTTTTTTTCCTCTGAACACGCGTAAATCGCCTGACGTGATATTCATTTTTTAAACAACACAAAATACATCCACAGTTTCCAAGCGACGTTCTACATGTCTGCATAATTTTCGCGCGCTTTTTATTGAGACAAAGGATAAAGCACTGTTTATTTGACGATACAATTTGTTAATGTCGTTAGCATTAAAATTCGGAAGCGTGTTTTGGATTACAAATTGAATAATGCTCATTTGAGAATCAAACGAAACATTTTCAGTTGTGCGTAATTAATTCAACAATAATTTGTTTAAGAGTATTACGTGTCGAATAAATGTTTTGACCATATTATGCATGAAATGCACAATATCCACGAGGATTTCACCCGATTGCCATCATCTGCCTTCTAAGTAAGTGGCCGAGATTTCATCGTGGAGGTGTACTCCGTAGGGACCGATGAGTGTGTTATATTGTAAGCCAACAAACTGCCGTAAAATCACACACTTATGAAAATTACGTCACTCGTCGTCTGCGTGATTTTACTGCAGGTACAGGTATGACTGCTTACGAGTGTTGTCGCTCATTCAAAGCGTGCACTCTCATTGGCCAATTACTACGACGATCCGCCTTAAGGTGGGCTTTAGGTGGGTAAAGAAAAACATGACGTAATTGACAGAGGATCATAAATCGGCTCTCACAATTTTCGGTATCGCTTTGATATTTATCCTACCGGAAAACGGTAAAAAAGTTTAGGGTTGTCACGGTCAATAAAAACTTTAGGGTCGGCGCATTTTCCTAGGTAGGGTCGGGTGACCGGAACCACAACATTCATTTTTTTAGGCCATAGTGAAGCCAAAAATGCTTTCCATGAACATACGTTACAGAGTACAACTATAAAATGTAATTTATTTTTAGACAAATTTACCAAACATATATTTATCAGCAGTTAAACATTAGATCTAGCAACGCATATCTCTCAATTCAAACACTTAAACATTATTTTTGTTTTCTAATGAAACAATATTAACTAGAAATGGCGCGGCAGAGGCCGACGCGTATGCCCACGCCGCATGTTTGACCCAGGGGCGCCCCAGGGTTGGTAATGGGGCCATGCATAGTTGAGATTGACCGTATTGTCATAAGAGAAGTTCAGTATCAATAAGAAGTGAATCGGTGTAGAAATGAAGAAGTTATAGTAAAAGGCAATTTTAGGTGGGTGTGGCCTATGTGGGCGGGGTGCCCCAGGGTTGGTAATGGGGCCATGCATAGTTGAGATTGACCGTATTGTCATAAGAGAAGTTCAGTATCAATTAGAAGTGAATCTGTGTAGAAATGAAGAAATAATAGTAAAAGGCAATTTTGGGTGGGTGTGGCCTATGTGGGCGGGGCGCCCCAGGGTTGGTAATGTGGCCATGCATAGTTGAGATTGACCATATTGTCATTAGAGAAGTTCAGTATCAATTAGAAGTGAATCTGTGTAGAAATGAAGAAATAATAGTAAAAGGCAATTTAGGGTGGGTGTGGCCTATGTGGGCGGGGCGCCCCAGGGTTGGTAATGTGGCCATGCATAGTTGAGATTGACCATATTGTCATTAGAGAAGTTCAGTATCAATTAGAAGTGAATCAGTGTAGAAATGAAGAAATTATAGTAAAAGGCAATTTTGGGTGGGTGTGGCCTATATGGGCGGGGCGCCCCAGGGTTGGTAATGGGGCCATGCAAAGTTGAGATTGACCGTATTGTCATAAGAGAAGTTCAGTATCAATTAGAAGTGAATCTGTGTAGAAATGAAGAAATAATAGTAAAAGGCAATTTTGGGTGGGTGTGGCCTATGTGGGCGGGGCGCCCCAGGGTTGGTAATGTGGCCATGCATAGTTGAGATTGACCATATTGTCATTAGAGAAGTTCAGTATCAATTAGAAGTGAATCTGTGTAGAAATGAAGAAATAATAGTAAAAGGCAATTTTGGGTGGGTGTGGCCTATGTGGGCGGGGCGCCCCAGGGTTGGTAATGTGGCCATGCATAGTTGAGATTGACCATATTGTCATTAGAGAAGTTCAGTATCAATTAGAAGTGAATCAGTGTAGAAATGAAGAAATTATAGTAAAAGGCAATTTTGGGTGGGTGTGGCCTATATGGGCGGGGCGCCCCAGGGTTGGTAATGGGGCCATGCAAAGTTGAGATTGACCGTATTGTCATAAGAGAAGTTCAGTATCAATTAGAAGTGAATCTGTGTAGAAATGAAGAAATTATAGTAAAAGGCAATTTTGGGTGGGTGTGGCATATGTGGGCGCGGTGCCCAAGGGTTGGTAATGGGGCCATGCATAGTTGAGATTGACCGTATTGTCATAAGAGAAATTCAGTATCAATTAGTAGTGAATCGGTGTAGACATGAAGAAGTTAAAGTAAAAGGCAATTTAGGGTGGGTGTGGCCTATGTGGGCGGGGCGCCCCAGGGTTGGTAATGGGGCCATGCATAGATGAGATTGACCGTATTGTCATAAGAGAAGTTCAGTATCAATTAGAAGTGAATCAGTGTAGAAATGAAGAAATTATAGTAAAAGGCAATTTTGGGTGGGTGTGGCCTATGTGGCGGGGCACTCCAGGGTTGGTAATGGGGCCATGCATATTTGAGATTGACCGTATTGTTATAAGAGAAGTTCAGAATCAATTTGAAGTGAATCGGTGTAGAAATAAAAAAAATATAGTAAAAGGCAATTTTGGGTGAGTGTGGTCTATGTGGGCGGGGCACCCCAAGGTTGGTAATGGGGCCATGCATAGTTGAGATTGACCGTATTGTCATAAGAGAGGTTCAGTATCAATTTGAAGTGAATCGGTGTAGAAATGAAGAAATTATAGTAAAAGACAATTTTGGGTGGGCGTGGTCTATGTGGGCGGGGCGCCCCAGGGTTGGTAATGGGGCCATGTATAGTTGAGATTGACCATATTGTCATAAGAGATGTTCAGTATCAATTTGAAGTAAATCGGTGTAGAAATGGAGAAGTTAATGTAAACTAACATAAAAAATGAGTGAAAATATCTTACCAAGCCCCACCCCAACCCCCATAACTTTTAACCCTGGGGTTAGATCAAAATTCCAAATAGTGCAGGGTCGCACATACGCTCATAGCTACCATGTGTGCAAGTTTCAAGGTTATTGTGCTTATAGTGTAGGAGGAGATAGTGGCCAGGACGGACAGACGGACGGACGGACAGATGGCGGAGATAACCACAATATCTCCACGCTTTTCAAAAAGCGTTGGGATAAAAATTTGAATTTTACAAATCTCTTTAATCAATAAAGTAGATGAATTATATCAATATGTATGGCAAAATAAATAGAAAATACACCCTAAAGTATAAGGTAATACCAGCCATATTTTAAGGATTTGAAAACGTATGTTTTTAAACAATTGATTTTGTAAGAAATCAATAGGTCCCAAATATTTTTAAGTCAATTTTGAATTTGACAATAACAAACAATTATTAGCAAATTATAACTTATTCCCCATGAAGGTTCCCTTCTACAGTTTCCTTTTAAGCACTGGAAATGTTAATTTTGTTTTTATAGGTGGCTGATTTAAAGAAGCTATGCAAGGAGAGAGGGCTTGCAGCCTCAGGCAGCAAGGCAGAGCTTGTGGAGAGGCTACGAGCACCAGTCGCGACTGAAGCTGGTGTGTAGCCTTCTTTTTATATGTAGTTCTAGGTGATTGGATCAAAGTTACTGTAATTAGTTATTTGTTTACTGTGAAACCAGTTAAAATGTCCCTGGACATTTTGCTTTAATATTTTGCATACTTCTTTACCAACATGACCCCAACCTATAAACAAGAGCAGACAACTGTATCAAGCATTTTGTAAGAACTATAGCCCTTTTTTCACTTAGAATATGCATATTATTGATAAATCTATGTTAAAGTTTGCGTACCACCTCAAATATTTTCTATGTCACTTGACATATTGCTTTCATATTTTGCAAACTTCTTTACCAACATGAACCCAATCTATAAACAAGAGCAGACAACTGTATCAAGCATTTTGTAAGAATTATGGCCCTTTTTCCATTTACAATATGCATATTACTTTAGTTAATTGCCATAACTTCTTTATTTATGATCAGATTTTATTAATACTTTGACAAAACAACACTTACCTGAATACCACAATGGATTCCACCCAAACAATACCCCACGCCCCAACCCAGAATACCTGCCCCCCCCCCTCTCCCCCCCCCCCCCCCCCCCCAAATTTTTTTTCTTCCTTTTTTTATTTTTGAAAGATCATCTAATAAATGACCACACAACACATTATACCCCCTCTCACCCCCCCCCCCCCCCCAAAAAAAAAAATACAAATTTTATTTTTTCCTTTTTAACCAGGTTTTCCGAAGGAAAAAACTGGTTATTAGATTGGCGAATGCGGGCGGGCTGGCTGGCTGGCTGGCTGGCTGGCGGGCTGGCTGGCGGAACAAGCTTGTCCGGGCCATAACTTTGTCGTTCATTGTGAGATTTTAAAATCATTTGGCACATTTGTTAACCATCATTAGAGGGTGTGTCGCGCAAAAAAATTATGTCAATATCTCCAAGGTCAAGGTCACACTTTGAGTTCAAAGGTAAAAAATAGCCATAAATGAGCTTGTCTGGGCTATAACTATGTCATTCATTATGAGATTTTAAAATCATTTGGCACATTTGTTCACCATCATGGGACGGTGTGTCGCACAAAAGAATCACGTCAATATCTCCAATGTCAAGGTCGCCACGACTAAAAATAGATTTATTTTAAAACAAACTTACAAAGGGGGTTAATTTTGTTTGTTCATTTCAAAAGTTCAGTTTGAGTTGTCTCCCTTTATCAGATTTTTTATCACAATGAAAACCTGGTTTTGTGACAATTTTGTCCCTTGTTTTATTTTTGAAAGATCGTCTTATAAATGACCACATCCCACATTAAACCCCCCTGTCAACCTTACTTTATTTTTGAAGGACCGTCCAAACTTCCCACCCAAGCTATTGCTATCAAACTGGAAATAAAATCTTATTAGTTTGTTTTATGTCTTTACAAATGTTCAATAGATTGTGGAAAATATACCTGAACTATTACCTTGACTTTATTGAATGATTTGAACAATTACCCCATGATGGCTTACATTATACTGTCAAACACTCGAATAGTCGAGCGCGCTGTCCTCTGACAGCTCTTGTTTTATGTAATTGCCAATCTAGCAAAATGTAAGGGAAAAGCCCCATTTTGTTGTCAGTCACCAGTCGATTTGGGATAAGGTTTTAAAATGGCCTTTACTAGGTAGACAGGGCTTGCTCTGGCTAAAAAAAACTCTTATAACCAAACATGGCTCGCTTTGGAAAACTTCTACTTTATTTAAGTTATTTTATGGGTATTTACAACAAAAAAGATGTAGCAAAATGGAATTTTCTTTAGCCAAATTTGTTAATTTGTAGCCATTTGCTAATTTGGCGCATGGCAGCACAAGCCCTGGGCAGGGGTTCAGTTCTAATAGGGGTTATAATAATGCCTGAAAATCATTAAATATTGACAAGATTGGCAGAATTATTTCCCTTTTTATGGATTATAGATAACCATGGAGTATATTGTCAAAAAATGTGTTTCTTCGAAGAACCGGATGGTTCTTCAACTTGCTAAAACTCTCTTGGCTGAATTGCCTTCATGTGTAGGAAAGGAATTTAGGCATCAGCTAGTTTTGGTGATTTATCCCCCTTTTTCTTTTTTTTCTCCATTTTATAATATATAATGTTGTCCCTAAATTTTGTATTTTTAAATCCCCTTTAACTACTTGTTGAATCTTGCTCAAATTTTTAAAGTTTGTGTATATGATCGTAAACAAAGGAATTTTGACTGCGCCCAGTTTTGGGAAGAATTATTGCTATTTGCTGTCTGTCCACTGTAAACATACAGTGAGTTTGTATGTGTCAAAACATGTGTTCTGGCTTATCTGTGTCTGTGACATACATGTATGTCTAGTTTATACTACCTTTATTTCAGCTTCACTTGATAGTGAATTGGACTTTATTGATGAACACTTGTTGGATTGTGAGTGAACAGTTCAATAGTTCATGGTTCTTAAACATGGAAAAATCTTGAGGTTATATGTATAGCTCTCCAATGTAAACCTGATAATTATGAACTCTAAAATGCATAAATTACATGCTTTACTGGGGTTTAACCATTTATAGCCATTATATGTGCATATGTTTCACTATACATGTAAAGATGACAACAAAACATTATTTTGTAGGATTTTGTTTTAATCTATTTAATCCGATTCCAGTTATAGTTTAAATATAATGTATTCTTCATAAAAGAACTTTTTACATAAATGCATAAAGTTTGTGTATCATATTTATGTTGGGAATCTATATAACCAGTAATGTTCATAATTTGCCTCTCACATCTTGTTGTAGTTTTTCTTTTGCTATAATTAATGTTATGTTAAAATGTTAGATATTCCCTCACATACAGTTTATTGGTGCATGTTTCCTTAAAAAAAATTAATTTGCTGGATTATGTTCAAATTCTACGTCTTGTCATTTTTCTGCTTATTTGAATTATTACAATTTAAATGCTGCACCTTGCTTTTGTAACATGTTTGTGTTTTATTTCTTTTCATTCTGTGTTTTTTTGTTAGATTTGATTATAAGTTGTTGTTTTTAGCTCACCTGAGCACAACGGGCTCATGGTGAGCTTTTGTGATCGCCTTTTGTCCGTTGTCCGTCGTGCGCTGTCCGTCATGCGTCGTCCGTTGTGCGACGTCAACATTTGCCTTGTTCACTCTCTAGAGGCCACATTTATTGTCCAATCTTCATGAAATTTGGTCAGAAGTTTGGTTTCAATGATATCTTGGATGAGTTCGAAAATGGTTACGTTTGCTTGAAAAACATGGCTGCCAAGGGGCGGGGCATTTTTCCTTATATGGCTATATATGGCTATAGTAAAATCTTGTTAACACTCTAGAGGCCACATTTATTGTCTGATCTTCATGAAACGTGGTCAGAAGATTCCTGCCAATAATATCTTGGACGAGTTCGAAAATGATGCTGGTTGGTTGAAAAACATAGCCGCCAGGGGCGGAGCATTTTTCCTTATATGGCTATGGTAAAACATTGTTAACACTCTAGAAGCCACATTTATTTTCCGATCTTCATGAAACTTGCTCATAAGATTTGTCCCACTGATATCTTTGATGAGTTCAAAAATGGTAACCTTTGCTTGAAAAACATGGCTGCCAAGGGGTGGGGCATTTTTCCTTATATGGCTATATAAGGCTATAGTAAAATCTTGTAAACACTCTAGAGGCCACATTTATTGTCGGATCTTCATGAAACTCGTTCAGAAGATTCATCCTAATAATATCTTGGACGAGTTCAAAAATGATGCCAGTTGGTTGAAAATCATGGCCACCACAGGGGCGGGGCTATTTTCCTTATATTGCTATGGTAAAACCTTGTTAACACTCTAGAGGTTACATTTATTTTCCGATCATCATGAAACTTGGTCAGAAGATGTGTCCCAATGATATCTTGGATGAGTTTGAAAATGGTTATGGTTGCTTTTAAAACATGGCCACCAGGGGCGGGGCATTTTCCTTATATGGCTATATATGGCTATAGTAAAACCTTGTTAACACTCTAGAGGCCACATTTATTGTCCAATCTTCATGAAATTTGGTCAGAAGATTGTTCTCAATGATATCTTGGATGAGTTCGAAAATAATTATGTTTGCTTGAAAAAAATGGCTTCCAAGGGGCGGGGCATTTTTCCTAATATGGCTATAGTAAAATCTTGTTAACACTCTAGATGCCACATTTACTGTCCAATCTTCATGAAACTTGGTCAGAAGATTCATCCCGATAATATCTTGGATGAGTTCAAAAATGATGCCGGTTGGTTGAAAAACATGGCTGCCAGGGGGCGGGGCATTTTTCCTTATATGGCTATAGTAAAACCTTGTTAACACTCTAGAGGCCACATTTACTTTCCGATCTTTGTGAAACTTGGTCAGAAGATTTGTCCCAATAATGTCTTGTTATCTCAGGTAAGCGACTTTGGGCCTTTCAGGCCCTCTTGTTTTCTTGACTGTTAACTTTTTTCTTTGATATATTTTTGACATTGTTTACATTTTACATACTGCTGTTCTGTATTTGGGCATATAATTGCTATTGTCTATTAGGTTTTTATGTCCCCCACCCACTATAGTGGGGGACATATTGTTTTTGCCCTGTCTGTCTGTTGGTCTGTTTGCTCCAACTTTAACATTTGCAAAAACTTTTTCAATATTCAAGATAGCAACTTGATATTTGGTATGCATGTGTATCTCATGGAGCTGCACATTTTGAGTGGTAAAAGGTCAAGGTCAAGGTCATCCTTCAAGGTCAGAGGTCAAATATATGTGGCCAAAATCGCTCATTTTATGAATACTTTTGCAATATTGAAGATAGCAACTTGATATTTGGCATGCATGTGTATCTCATGGAGCCGCACATTTTGAGTGGTGAAAGGTCAAGGGTAAGGTCATCCTTCAAGGTAAAAGGTCAAAAAAAAAAATTCAAAGCGGCGCAGAAGGGGACATAGTGTTTCTGACAAACACATGCCGCACATTTTGAGTGGTGAATGGTCAAGGTCATCCTTCAAGGTCAAAGGTCAAAAAAAATAAAATCAAAGCGGCACAGAAGGGGACATAGTGTTTCTAACAAACACATTTCTTGTTTCATTATGGCAGATTTTGTGTATTGTTTAAATTCTCTGAATCACAAATACCTGATTGTTTAAAAAAAAAAAGAAAGAAAAAAATTCCTGCAAATTAAGATTTTTGTTTAATACAAATTATTAATAACAATGGTTATGTGCTATGGATGCAGTAATCATTTTTATCATGATGCTTGTCAAAACGTTAAACTTACATTTATTATGTAATATTATTAATTGCAGCTTAGGAAAACGTAATTTAATGAAAATCATGTGATTTAAATTTTATGCTTATAAAATAAATACTGCTATGAATTATCACTCATTGTGACCATGACCAAAAATGATTCATTTTGCTGAATGCATATGTGCACTATAATAGTCTTGTAAATACTAAGTTGTGAACCATTGGTGTGTGTGTTGGGAGGGCGTAATTTGCTTTTATTACGGTTAGTTCATTTTGCAGTGGGTAGACATCACCCAGATGTTGTTCTTTTCTTAACCCTTTGCATGCTCAGAAATTTGTCGTCTGCTGAAATGTTGTCTGCTGAATTTCTAAAATTAGCATTTTCTTCGACTTTTTTCAAAGATTACTATCAGAATAGCAAACAGTTTGGATCCTGATGAGAAACCAAGTTCTGTGGCGTCTAATCTGGATCCAAACTGTTTGCAAAGGCCTTCAAAATTCAGTTCCAGCACTGAAAGATTTAAACATTTGTTAACCGTTTTATGTTTATTCTACTTTCAGCAGATTCAGTGCTAGAGGAAAGCATAGATCTTAAAGAGAAACCAAAACCAGAGAAGGTATATCTATTGCTTGAAACTTCTTTTCAAATTTAAATCCCTAAATAATTTAGTATCCCTATTTATACTATGAAGTATAAATTATTACATTTGCATGTATGAAATTAGAGATAATGGATGTGTATGTTGAGATATTCCTAGCAGAATTACATATGTATGTGCCAATCATCAAATGTTGGAAACTTAATTATTGTAGAGGTTAACATTGCGCCTCAAACAGGTTTCTGAGAATTAAAACAACCTTTTTATGAGGGTTGTTTACACTATCTAGAAGTGCAAGATGTTATTGTTAGCTATGCCACATTTGATGCAGAGTTATATATGCCACTGACCTGAGGCAACTTATTAAATTTCAATAAATCAACATGAAACTTTTTGTCTTTGTATCTGATTAATGTGGAGTAAAAAAAGACGCATTTCGGATACTGAAGTTTTGTACCTGCATGAAATGACTGTTATAATGTAATCAGTATTTGTTCACAAATTTTTATTACCAATGATTATATCCAATGTTCTTTTCTACTTATTCTAGGTTGAAGTGAAGAAGAAACCAGAAACAAAAGCACCAGTTAGGTAAGTTGCCCTATGCTAAAATTTGAAAGGTTTAATATTTAAGGTAAAATGGCATCATTTGAAAATATTTCCTGAGGGGATGGCACCTGAAAACAGTTTATAGAAGGGGAAAAGACCTGCAGTAAAACCAGCTGGAAAGAAGAGCTTAAAACCCCAGAAATGCAACATCAATGGTAGCTGAAAAGCCCTGCTGTAAAACCATGGATGGCTAAAAAGCCCTGCTGTAAAACCATGGGTAGCTAAAAAGCCCTGCTGTAAAACCATGGGTAGCTAAAAAACCTTGCTGTGAAACCATGGGTAGCTATAAAGCCTTGCTGTATAACGATTGATAGCTTAAAAGCCTTGCTGTCAAACGATTGATAGCTAAAAAGCCCTGCTGTAAAACCATGGATAGCTAAAAAGCCCTGCTGTAAAACCATGGGTAGCTAAAAAGCCCTGCTGTAAAACTATGGGTAGCTAAAAAGCCCGACTGTAAAACCATGGGTAGCTAAAAATTCCGGTAGTAAAACAAATTTTTATAGTAAAATTCATTTTAATTAGTAATTACTTACCTGCTATCTAATTGCTTACTTACTCCGAAGGATCGTAATTTATCCGGAAACTTTCTGTCCGAAGAATCCCACACTTTTCATAAACCCGTCAGGTCAGGTCAGAACGGTCACAAAGTGCCATGTAGCCGTGTAACCAAAACGGGATATTACCCAGAAATCACTCTTATTCCAATAAACAATATGAAAATATTAGACGAAGAGCGGGGTGGGAGGTGGGACTTACCGATAGCAGGTAAGTAATTACTAATTAAAATGAATTTTACTATAAAAATTTGTTTTAATAGCTTAATTACTTTACCTGCTTTCTAATTGCTGACTTTGCAGCTGTGGCGGGAAGGTTCGTGAAAATCTCCCCATCACAGCGGAACCCATATCTCGGTTTCTCAGCTAATCTTCGTTATTACGGTAGTAACTTAATTCACGGATAAGCGTAATATACCTATGCTGTAGAAATACTACCGTTTGTGCAAACACAAGGGGGCCCAACAAATACAAGTTGTCCTGTTGGCACTCCAGAGAACGAAGATAAAAACAAGAAAAGGTGGTCTGATTCCTCCAGAAAGCAGCTTGAAGCACGTCAGAGAGTGGGGTATGATTAATATACGCCCACGAAGCCGACATTGCTCGTAATTCATGCGGTCTAATATTAAAAAGGGATGAATCCCTTGATGAAAGAGAAGAGTAAGCCCTTTTTATAGTCGAGGCTACCCAACGGGAAATAGAAGCCGCAGACACATCGCCCCCCCCTCCCTTTTAAGGGAATGAAGAGTCTCTTGCCAGAACCTCGAATAGACTTAACTCTACTAAGATAGAACTTCAAAGACCTGACAGGGCAGAGGAGTCTATCTTCATCTTCATTTCCACAAGTTCTAGAAAGACTTGGGACCTTGAAGGGTTTAGAAGCCATTGAGGGGAGTTGATTTTTAGCAAGGAATCCTGGCTGACACAACAAAGTGACAGAGCCATCGGAGGAATCATAACGAAGATGGCTTTCTTCGATAGAAAGAGCACGAATTTCACTCCTACGTTTGGATGAAGCCATGGTAAGAAGGAAAACAGTCTTCCAGGTTAGGAACTGTAAAGAAGCCTGATTAAGGGGTTCATAGGGAGCTTTAATAAGCGATCCAAGAACACAAGCCAAATCCCATTTGGGGGTAAGAGAACGAGACACAGGACGTTTAAGTTCCATGGCTCGGATCAGTTCCGAAATGGCTGGGTCAGCACAGACTTGTGATGACTTACGAAAAGCCAAGGTATGCGAAAGCACAGATCTGTATCCTTTGATGGAGCTAAGAGAAAGTTTCAAAAAGATAGATTAGAAAATCCGCTATGTGTCTAGCAGAGGGATTGAGGGTATCAATTTTCCCTCGAACACACCAATTAGAGAAGAGTTTCCAGCGAGCATCATAGACTGCTCTGGTGGACTTTCTCCATGCAGAGGCAACGAGCGTTGAAGCCCTGACAAAAAAGCGTTTCTTCTGCAGGGATTGCCTGATAACGGCCAGACGTGTAAGTGGAACATGTCTGGATCCACGTGAAGTCTGCCTCTCTGAGATAGGAGATCTGATCTGTGCGGGAGTTCCCTGGGAAATTCGCACAGGAGACCAAGAAGGTCGTTGAACCAGGATCTCCTGGGCCACCAAGGGGCTATCAGGAGGATCCGGCAAGAGCTCACACTGATTTTCCCTAAGATTTGGGGAATTAGAATGGGTGGGGGATAAGCGTAAGCGTCCAGTTGATCCCAATCCAACGAAAGTGCGTATACCGCCCACGCTGCTGGTTCGTACACTGGACTCGCATACAGAGGAAGTCTGTGGTTGTCTCTGGTCGCAAACAGGTTGACCAGTGGATAACGGAATGTGAAGAAAATCTGGTTGGCCACTTCCTGATGAAGTGTCCACTCCGATGGAAGTAACTGGTGTTTGCGAGACAAACCGTCCGCCAGGGCGTTGAGACGACCTGGTATGTGTTTGGACAAGAGAGAGACGTTGAGGCTCTTGCAAAGAACAAGTAAGTTCCTTGTTTCCAGATAAAGGGAGTGAGAGTGTGTACCTCCCTGTTTCTGGATGTAAGCCACGACTGATGTGTTGTCTGTCGATACCATCACACAGGAGTCCTGAAGATGTGATTGGAATTGAGAAACAGCTAGAAAGACTGCTCGCATTTCAAGATTGTTTATGTGCAGGTGAGACTCCTGAGGAGACCACAATCCTGATAATGTCAGGCTGCGGGGTTCCAGGTGAGCGCCGCAACCTTCCATGCTCGCATCCGTTATGAGATGTAAAGAAGGTTGCGGGGGAAGAAGCGGTACTCCTGCCAACAGGGTCTCCTCGTCTAGCCACCATTGAAGGTGGGGGACTAAGGACGGAAGGATGGGAATCTGTGTTAGCAGATTGTCTGGAGACCATTTCCATCGAGCTGAGAGATAGTGCTGAAGAGGACGTAGGAAGAGACGTCCCAACTGCACGAAGTCTGCTACAGAGCTCAGGATACCGTTGAGTGAGAGGAAATCTTGAGCTGTGATATGAGATTGGGACAGCACCCATCTGACCTTCAAAAGGAGGTCTGATACACGTTGCGGTGAGACCCTGACCCGATTGATGTGGGTCAGAAAATTCATTCCCACGAATATGAAATCCTGAGAGGGAATGAGGTCTGACTTGGCTGCATTGAGAAGGAGTCCTAAAGAGAAGAGCTCCTTCCAAGAGAACTCTAGGTGTAGCAAAAGCAGTCGACGATCGAGCTGGTGTAAGAGCCAATCGTCGAAATACTGAAGCAGTTGAACCCCGTGTAATCGGAGGTGTGCGCCCACTGCGGCCATGACTTTGGTGAAAAATCGTGGAGCTGTGGCCAATTCTAAGGGCATCGCCCGAAACTGGTAGACCTGGCCTCGAAAGGAGAAGCGCAGGTACTTCCGGTAGTTGGGATGGATAGGAACATGGAAGAATGCATCTTCCAGGTCCAAGGAAACCCCCCAGTGCATGGGTTTGATGGAGCGCCGAATGAAGGCAGGAGTCTCCATCTTGAAAGTAGGTTTGACTAGAAACGTGTTGAACACTTTTAAGTCTATGACTGGTCTCCAGGAGCCGCTTTTCTTTTGAACAAGGAAAAGGCGACTGTAAAATCCTGGAGAACAAGGGTCGTGAACCCTTTCTACCGCCTGTTTTTCTAGGAGTCCGAGAATGGAGTCTGGAAGTTGTGGATACAGAGATACCAGATCTATTGGGACGCGAGAGAGTGGGGGCCTTTTTTTGAATTGAAAAGTGAGGCCTTGTGTGACAAGGGAATGAACCCACGCGTCCGAAGTTATTTGGAGCCATCGATTTGCGAAGTGCATAAGTCTGGCCACGACTGGTACCTCCGGCATCGGAGGTTGTGGCGGTAGAAAGGGGTATGACCTAGGGCTGACCTTTTGGAGGTCCACCCTTGCCGGAAGAAGGATTAAATGTCTTCTTGTCCGCATTGGATTTGCCCTTACTCCAGTTTTGGTTTACAGATGGCTTCCGATAGGAAGATGTTCTGTTCTGAAAAGGAGGCCTATTTGTGGGCTGACGTGGAGCAGACGGACGCTTAGTAGGGAAACTGTCCCTTTTAGCGTTCTTGGCCGGTGGGGCTCCTGGGGGCTTAGAAGCAGGGCGCTTAAATACCACAGGGCGCTGGCCAGAGTTGCTCCTAGCTAAGGAGGCATGTATCTGATCTTCACGATCAGCAGTAAGTGCCGACTTTATCCTCCCTCCAAAAAGAGAATCTGCTGTTAGTGGAGCAGTTCGAAGGGAGTTTACGCCTGTTTCCAAAAGGAAATTAATTGGCAAGGAAGAGAGGATGAGGTCTCTCCGAAGCCTTAACATCTCAGACATAGACGACGCAGCATTGTGTGATAAACACTGCGTAGTACGTGAAAGGTGTATCAACAAGGCACGGAGCTCCTCTGGGATTGAATCAGAGAGCTCCCAAACCAAGTCTAAGGCTGTGGCTGCCATGAGATCTAGCTGGTTAGCCAGACCTATGGAACGGCGTTCTCTCAGCTCCCAATTTTCCAACAGGGAAAGAGGGACTGCTGTATGGGTAGATGATGAAGGCATTGTAAGGGACAGCTTACTAATGTCAGCATCAGGAACCGGAAGTTTGAAAAGGTCCAAACCGGTAGAAGGGTCGGGTACCGGGGCCTTATAACTTTTACCGCCGTCCATCTGTTTAGGCTCCGTCAGCTCCTTAGGGGCTTTCCATGGAGATTGGGAAGGCTTATTGGCTGGCTCAAGTGACTGAAATACAGCCATTGTGGAAGAGCCAATAGGAAGGCGGAGATCCACTCGGGAAGTCGCCTTACTTATCCTGCCGGGCTCCCGTCTGCGGGCTACCTGTTCTGTAATGGTAACCGCAGATCCTGTGAGAGACAAGGAAGTGCGGGGGCAGAAGTCCTCATCTAAGGTATTGAACATTAGTTCGTAAACCTGATTGATGGAGGCCAAATAATTAAGTTCGGCCTCATTTGACTCCGAACCCGCCTCAATCGAACCGTCTGCGGTAGCATTGGATTGATTGAAACCGGTGAAGACAGAAGTAGGAATACTAGATTCAACCGCTTCTATCATGAGAGGATCGTTTTCCGGCACCATCAAAGATATAGCTGGTGAGTTAGGTCTATCAGAGATCAAGTCAGCAGACTCACTTTGAATACCAGCGGTCGCTGGTAAAGGATCAGTCGAAAAAGGGACAAAGATTCCCGGCGACTGTTGGATCCACAAAGTATTGGGATTTGATGGTGTAGCGGCAGCCCGGGGTATACTTCTATGCAATGTGGAAGAGACCCGTGGGGCTGAAAACGCAGCCGAAGTGGTTAGATTAACCCCTGTACCTTGAGCCTGATATGTATGCAAACTAGTGTTTGAATACAAATTATGCTCAGTGGTTGTAGGAACGGCTGAAGTGTGTGTTGAGGCCAAAATAGAGGCCGACACACGTGGAAGGGTGTCACTAGATTCCTCAGAGAAGGATCGCCTAGGGGACCTAGGAGTCCGAGAGCGCCTAATAGAGGAAGGTCTATGTCCCTTATCCCTGCGATGCCGAGACACTGTTCGGCGGCGTTGGGAATGATGTTTCCTGATCGAACGTCTCCCAGAGCGCTGGCGTGATCGCTCTTTACGAGGCAATCTGCGCCGAGAAACACTCGGTGAGCGTGAACGACGTCCACCCCGATAATGATGAGGGCTAGTTGAAGTAGACGATGAGTCATACGACGACAAGCCCGAGTTGGAGGAGTAGCTGGAAACATCAGACACTACGCGTTTACGTCTGTGACTCACAGTAGAAACGGGGCTGCGTCTCTCTTTGTGGAGTACTGACAAGGTAGTGTCAACATCTACGGTGACCGGAACCGATCTGTGGCACAGACCGGTACCTGGTGACCGGATCGTTCATCACATGACCGGTGACCGGACCGGTCAGTGACCGGTAACCGGACCGGTCATAGCATGACAAGACTGGTCAATGACCGGTGACCGGACCGGTCATAGCATGACCGGTGACCGGACCGGTCAGTGACTGTTGACCGGTGACGACACCGGTCATAGCATGACCGGTGACCGGACCAGTCAATGTTGACCGGTGACCGGTGAAGTCTCTGGACTGGTCAACTGGTCATTCCCTCTGAACGGACCGGGCAAACTTTGTCCGGTGTCGTCACCGGGCAAGGACCGATGCATGGCATCTCCTGATTGCATGTGGTCAAGGTCGTGTGGGGGAAAGTCACGGCTAACGGAACTTTCCTTACTTTGACCTGAGCCACGCATGTTGCGTCTACGACTCTTGAAAGGTCTACGCTTGATGGCCCAGGTATCTACAGACCAATCCTCTCAGAAAGGGCAGCAGTTGTCCTCGGTACATCCGGCACACGAACCAAGTGTTTGAGGCATATTAGCCTTAAACAAAGAAACAAAATCACACAACAATACAGAAATAATCGGATATATACGGAGAATATTTTAACACAATTCAAAACTTCTCTAGTTCTGTAAAACAGAAGAATCCAGCGAAACAGGAGCAACAATTAAGTAAATAACAAAAAAGTCGGCCTTGTATAACGCATCCGGAATAAGAATGATTTCTGGGTAATATCCCGTTTTGGTTACACGGCTACATGGCACTTTGTGACCGTTCTGACCTGACCTGACGGGTTTAAGAAAAGTGTGGGATTCTTCGGACAGAAAGTTTCCGGATAAATTACGATCCTTCGGAGTAAGTAAGCAATTAGATAGCAGGTAACGTAATTAAGCTATTAAAACCATGGGTAGCTAAAAACCCATGCTGTAGAACCATTGATTGCTAAAAAACCCTGCTATAAAACCTTGGTTAGCTAAAAAGCCCGGCAGTTAAACCATGGGTAGCTAAAAAGCCCGGCAGTAAAACCATGGGTAGCTAAAAAGCCCTGCTGTAAAACCATTGATAACTAAAAAGCCCTCATTTGCATAAGAATAATTGTAAACATGATGAATAACATTTGTAGACATTTTAATGGTAAATTATTTGTTAATAAGTATATGTAATCTTGAGATACACAAGTTAAAAAAATGACACCATAATGGTAACACATATAGATTATAATAAATAAAACTTTTTTATGTGTACTAAACTAGATATAAAAATAATACTAAAACTGCGTTGAACACTCTGCTTAAGAAACTCTGCATGATACTATATCTACATGTATTGCATTTTAATGATTAATTGATATTGTGATGTATATTATACACAATGTAACTTATACCATCAATTAAGTACTTGTACATATGATGTTACAATATCGTGATGTAATACCATCTTTTAACAGAAAAAACAACACGCTATTTAAACAATAAAAACGAACACTGAACAAATATTCAAAAAAACAAATAGTCTAACTACATTGGCATTACAATTATTATTTGTTTTTATTCACATTAACTACACATGATTATACACAAATTGATTGAAGTGAATAGTTGGAAAAATACTCTTGTATTAATAAGTAAAACGCCACAACTGCTTGTACATTAAATACTTACATGTATAGAAAGAATGAATAGTAATGGGTCGCTAACACCCTTGTTTTTGAACGATTCTTTTTATAATAAAACACGTCAACAGTCAAATAATAATTTGGTAGCACTAAAAATGAATCTTATGACACAATTGAATGACTGGAAGCTCTCTGACTGGTTCAAATCAAACTACTATAAAGTAAAATGGAAACAGTAATATTATCAATGAATGTTAAAGGTTTATGTAATAAACAAAAGAGAAATCAAGTTTTCGAATGATTAAGGAATACAAAATTTGCGTTGTACCTATTGCAAGAAACACATTCGACCAAAAGCATAGTAGAATCATGGGAACGGAGTGGAAGGGACAAGCCTATTTTAGTGGCACGAAATCAAACAGCGGAGGAGTAGCAATCCTCATTAACGATACACTGCCAGTAAAAATATTAAATTACAAAGAAATTATATCGGGTCGTCTTCAAGCCTTAACACTAGAAATCAATGAACAAAGTCTTACGATTATTAATATTTATGGGCCTAACAATGACGACACGCCTCTTTTCAAAACTCTAGCTAAATTCTTACAAGATACTAACGAAAATATTTTAATCGGGGGTGACTTTAATACTGTTTTAGACACTAATTTAGACAAGAAAAACGGCTTAGCCGATACACATAAACACTGTCGAGAAAACTTAAATAAAATTATAGACGAAATAATTGAATCGATGTTTGGAGAATGCATAATCCTAATAAATGTCAATTTACATGGCACTCTAACGGTAAACCGCCAATTTTTACCAGACTTGACTTTTTTCTTATCACAGATACATTATGCAATATAACAAAATGTTGTATTATTCAAACAGGATATAAAACAGATCATTCAAGTGTGATATTAAAAATGAATTTCATATCACAAAAACGGGGACCTGGTTATTTTAAAATAAACAACAGTCTTCTGTTAAATACCGAATATAAATCACTTATTAAAAACACATCGCAAGAATTTTTAAACAACAATAAACACTCAAACGCAAACACTAAATGGGAATTGGTAAAAGGAAATATTAGAAATGTAACTATAAAATTTGCTAGTCAAAAGAAAAAAGAAGATAATCAACAAGAAAAAGAACTAATTCAAGAAATAGAAGCTCTTGAACAAAACTTGATACATAAGGATAATATAGACACAGAAGAATTATCAAATAAAAAAATGTTATTGGATAATTTAAGAGACAAAAAAATCAAAGGTATATTACTGCGATCAAAAGCTATATACATTGAAAGTAATGAAAAAAACGGTGCTTTTTTCGCAAACCTAGAAAAAAGACACGCAGAGAAGAAAACTATTAAATGTATAAAAGTAAATGATAAATTTATAACAAATCAAAATGAAATATTAACAGAAGAAGTGAAATTCTATCAATCCATTTATCAAAAACAGTATGATAAAACATCAAATATTGATTTCTTTAACACACCGATAAACCGCCTTAGTGGAAACAATAAAAGTATGTGTGAAGGTATCCTAACGGAAGAAGAATGTTATAATGCCTTAAAAGAAATGAAAAATGACAAGAGCCCGGCTCAGATGGACTTACGGTAGAATTTTATAAAACCTTTTGGGATGACATTAAAAAAAACTTTCATCGAATCAATAAACTATTCATTTATACACGGACATCTAACTGACTTTCAAAAACAAAGCATTATATCACTTATCCCTAACCTAACAAGGATACCACTATTTTAACAAATTGGCGACTAATATCCAGGGATTACCCTAGGCCTTAAAAATAGGGAGAAGTGACTTCTCCTTTGTTCTGAAACAGGGAGAAGTTTGGAAAATCAGGGAGACGTGTGTGCAAACAATATCAAAAACAAAGCGTGTTTATTTTACAAATTTTATTATTTTTATCATTATACTATGTTTATTTGTAAAAACGATAAATTCTCACTAAAATCTTCTTCATCATAACACATTTAAGTCATTTAACACATTTAAGTATTTAATAATTTGTACCGGTAGCACCTTTTCATCACATATTTATCATCATTATATTATCATCATCCCTATGACTGCTTTTGTAACAAAACACAATCTTAATCTTAATGCATGGAACATCTAGTACATGTATATCTATTACTGTTTATCCGAATACTTTACATGTCCGAAATATGTTCACTTAAGAATGCCTTACCTGTTTACTTTAATAATCAAAATTTTTCTTGTTGCTATCTGGTTTAACAAACCTTATCATATGTTTGTTAAATCCAGTTAATTCTTTCTCCATTATTGAATCACCATTACTTGTAATGTGAATCGCCAGCTTTGAATTGAACGCGGGTGTAATATTACAATTCGTCCGCCATTTGCAATGTTGATGGTCATGACATAGCAATTTAATTCTACTCGGATAATTTATATCTAATTGAGGAAATGTGTGTTCTCAATATTTATGTGTAGTATTATGACTTATAGTATCAAAAATGAACTGTGATTCCAGTTTATATAAGATGGGTGTTACTCGTAATTTTCGGTGGATAAACAAACTGACAAAACTCACTGGACTTTATAGTGGATCTACGCAATTTATAGACCTTTGATCAAGTTTGTTTTTTCTTGAATTATTTTTTCCGACTTTCTTTAACCGTGCTGTCTGCCAAAAACCTGCAATTATCGGATGGTCAAACAATTATCACGTAATCAGTAGACAACTTGCGGCACGCGCGAAGAGGCACGAATGTGTTGTTATAGCAACCAATATTAAGGGGACTGCTTTGTCACGGTCAATTAACGATCCGTGCGGGGGTAAATTGTGTCACCGTATGATAAACAACAAACAATAAACTTGCTTATCGCCTGCGGGCGGTAGCACGCCTTAGCAAAAATAATCGGGCGGCTTGATTTTCGCTTTTCCGTTCTTGTTTACTCAAAAAATCGGGCGACTTTATCTTCGCTTTTCTGGGCTCGTAGGGCGAAATCACGGGCGTAAGAGCGAAATTATCGCTCAAAGTCGCCCGTAGGGTAGTCCCTGAATATCATTACTTAATGTAGACTACAAAATAGTTACAAAAGCCATCGCTAATAGAATTAAAAAAATTATATCCTCAATAATAGCACCTTCACAAACAGGTTTCATAAAAGGGAGATATATTGGGGAGAATGTCAGACTAATTTTTGAAATAATCGAATACCTTGAAAACAAACAAATACCCGGTCTTTTATTTTTTTCAGATTTTGAAAAGGCATATGATACTTTAAATCATGAATTTATGTTTAAGTGTTTACAACATATTTATTTCGGCGATGATCTTATCTGTTGGTTAAAGCTGTTTTACCATGATTTAAGTAGTATTATTATGAACAATAGATACATGTCGGAAAGTTTTTAAGATAAAAAATGGCGTTAGGCAAGGTTTCCCTCTCTCATCGTCCCTGTTTGTAATATGTATCGAAATATTGTCTAATTATATTGAAACAGACCAGAACATTAGGGGTATTGTTGTGAATAATATAGAAATAAAACAGTCGCTCTTCGCAGACGACGCAACCTTTTTCAACAACGGTGAACAAAATTCTTTTGAAAATTTGGTCAATGTAATAACACAATTTGGGAAAACATCTGGATTAAACTTTAACAATTCAAAATCAACAGTTTTAAGAGTACGGCTTTTCAAGAATACTACAATCCGTTTTGCAATGATCAAAAATTTATTTGGACATCAGAATCTCCAAACACTTTTGGGTTATCCTTTTATAATTGTAAAATAAAAAATATGTCCATGAACTTAGAACCAAAATTATGTGAATTCAGTAATTGTCTTAAACAATGGCACCACAGAAAATTGACCTTACTAGGGAAAATTACAGTAATAAAAACATTCGCACTACCAAAACTAGTATATCCATTCACTGTATTACCAAACCCTCCTAAACACACCATACAAAAAATAACTAAGGAAATTTTTAACTTCTTATGGGATGGTAAACCCGACAAAATAAAACGCAGCAAAATAATAATGAATCATACAATTGGAGGCCTTAAATTAACAGACATTGAAATGTTCCTAAATTCTATAAAGGGATCATGGGTTAAACAACTGCTTACAGAAAATAATAGTATGTTTAAGTGTATATATGATACAATCCTACAGAAATACGGAGGAGAATTACTATTTGAATCAAATTTACAAACTAAAGATATTAAACGTATATGTATAGACAACGAATTAAAAAAAACATAATTCAAGGATGGAATACATGTAAAAATTGCTATAAACACAACTTCAGCTAACATATTATATGGAATAATAGTAAAATAAAAATTGAAAATAAAACTTTGTACTGGAAAGATTGGCACGACAAAGGAATTGTATTTGTCGATAAGTTAATTGACTTTCGCGTGAAGAAATTTTATAGCTTTACTGATTTCAAATATATCTTTAATGCATCAGACAATGACTTTCTTAAATACAATAGTCTTATAAATAACATACCTAAAGACATATTGGAACTTGTAGGCGAGCGTTTTCTAACAGGATCAAGGAAAAAATCATTACTAGATATAATCAAAACTTCGTACCAACCAAATAAATTTTTATACAATCTTCAGCTATCTGAAATAAAAAATACAAATTTGAATGCGGAAAATAGATGGAAAAATATTTTTCAAAACAAAGAGTTAAATTGGGCAAAGATATACACGCTATATATATATAGTGTTCAAAACTTGTACGGACACAAATTTAAGATGCTTCCAATATAAATATATTATGCGTTTAACTGCTACAAATACATACCTCTTTCGGTGAAACTAACAAACTCTAACTTATGTGATCTGTGCAATGAATACGATGAAGATATTGAACACTTGTTTTGGAAATGCCGGGTAGCACAACATTTATGGAACAGATTAGCGGACTACATGTATGATAAAGGCATTTTATTATATTTTAACTACAAAATAATTTGTTTTGGACAGATGGTATATAATAAAAACATGCAAACAATTAATTTCATCATTTATTTAATGAAATATTATATATTTAAATTGAAAAAATGCACCAACCATATGATTTCAACAATTTCCTTATATTCCTAAAACTACGCTTTGATATAGAACAAGAAATAGCCCTAAAAAACGATAATCTCGGACAATTTAATACAATTTATCAGAGATTACTTGACGGTCAGTTTTGAGCTTCCAGCTTCTCCTTTTTAGCTCATCTATTTTTTGAAAAAAAAAAAAGAGCTATTGTCATCACCTTGGCGTCGGCGTCTGCGTCTGCGTTGGCGTCCGGTTTAGTTTTGTGTTTAGGTCCACTTTTCTCAGAAAGTATCAATGCTATTGCATTCAAACTTGGTACACTTACTGACTATCATGAGGGGACTGGGCAGGCAAAGTTAGATAACTCTGGCGTGCATTTTGACAGAATTATGTGCCCTTTTTATACTTAGAAAATTGAAAATTTTGGTTAAGTTTTGTGTTTAGGTCCATTTTATTCCTTAAGTATCAAAGCTATTGCTTTCATACTTCAAACACTTACTAACTATCATAAGCGGACTGTGCAGGCAAAGTAATGTAACTCTGACTGGCATTTTGACAGAATTATGTGCTCTTTTTATACTTAAAAAATTGAAAATTTGGTTATGTTTTGTGTTTAGGTCCACTTTATTCCTACAGTATCAAAGCTATTGCTTTCATACTTGCAACACTTATTAACTATCGTAAGGGGACTGTGCAGGCAAAGTTATGTAACTCTGACTGGCATTTGGACGGAATTGACCAGTCGCCAAATTATCGATCGCTCCGCCCACATAGTCACGTGGTCTAGTGATTAGAAAACTCCGACAAGCAGATCGCAATTATAGCGGATTACGTGAGGGAAATTCTATATCTGTAATGATGTATTATGCTCTTTTCTATAAAATAAATTATTAAAGCCGCACACTCAACTAAACTGCTTTGTAAAACGTTAATACAATCATAAAAACTTTAGAGAGAAATGGCGTAATCAAAATAAATGAGTTAACGGCAGACTGACTATCAGAAACGTTTCTTATACATATTATATAGGGAGGTGATGAAAAATCATTCGTAAAAATGAGCATTTATTTCATATTGATTTTGAACTGGTATTCAACCGTCTGACAGTGAACCCGGTGGCTATTCATATATAATTTTGAAAATATTTTTATTAAATTCAAATGACATATCCATATCATGATGGGTTTTTTGTTTATTAAAAATGTTTAGATCTTTGTTTTATTGTGTTATTTTTAAAAAGACACCGATTTTTTTTATTTAGATATAAATTAAATTTTTATTGTAACCATAATTTAATACAGGCCTGATTTCGTGGTTTCATTAACAGATAGTCTAATATGCATTTTATTACATTTATGTTTAATGCGAACCTGTTACATTTCACTATCAAAAAATTAAATGTTGGTATTACGGTGCTGTTCACGAACATTCGAATTGAATACATTTAGCATATTATGCATTTGCTTATTTATAACAAGATGGCCCTTATATGTTAATTGCAATTTTCACATTTCTCCAGTGACAATGTATGTTGTATTAGAAATGTTGTTGTTGTAATATAAGCCGTACATTTTACACTTGAAGTCGCTTTAAGCTGGCTAAGCCGCGTTGAAATCACCTTTTTGTTGTTTTTACTTTAGTTAAAACAATATTTAAGTTAACAATTTATAATGATTTCCCTTGTTTATGATCCACAGAAAATAAATATATAATTGGAAATCATTTAAGTAATTGAATAGTTTTCTTTTCTTGTGTACAGTACCTAACAATGCCTTAATGTTCCTTCATTCTGAGATCCACGCAACAAACTGTTATTTATTAATCATCGACAATTACGCTGAGATTAATAAGCACGTGTGGCAATTATTATGTTGCCCAAACTGCTTAAAAATATTGTGCATCAAACGGTATAACACGTTTTATAGAACACACACCTGGTGTGGTTAAACTATTTATTGTGTTTGTTTTTTCATTACTCGTTCATATGTTCAAGAAAAAAAGATAAAATAATAACCTTTTATAAAGTATGTATAGCACCTACAATTTTGAATAATGATCGAACAGTAATGATCATGCATTTGATATAAAATCTGTGTAAACTCTTAAAAATTACGTTCATTCCATATGTACAACACGCTTTGTTTGTCGGACAAAATGGCGGCCAGATAAGCGTTGCTGAGGGGTGTGTGAAAAATCGATATCTGATTGGCTGATCGACAAAATGTGGGCGGAGTTGGCGACTGGTCAATTATGGGCCCTTTATACTTAGAAAATTGAAAGTTTGGTTAAGTTTTGTGTTTTGGTCCACTTTACCCCTAAAGTATCATAGATATTGCTTTCATACTTACACTCGCAAACTGTCATAAGGGTACAGTAAAAGGACAAGTTGCATAACTCTGGATGTCATTTTTATGGAATTATGGCCCTTTTTTGACTTAGTAACTTTGAATATATGGTTAAATTTTGTGTTTCGATCCACTTTACTTCTTAAGTATCAAGGCTATTGCTTTCAAACTTCAAATACTTTCATGCTATCATGAGGTTACTGTACCTGGCAAGTTGAATTTTACCTTGACCTTTGAATGACCTTGACTCTCAAGGTCAAATTATTAAATTTTGCTAAAATTGCCATAACTTCTTTATTTATGATTAAAAAACAAAACTATTTATTTTGATTATTTTATGTTTGAAATACCGTCCAACCATCGCACCCAAGAATCCCCCCCCCTCCCCCCACCCCCCACCCGAATCCCCCCCCCCCCTAAATTTTTTTTTTTTTTTTTTTTTTAAGATCATCTCACAAAAATACCACCACACCCTCACACTATAACCCCCCACCTCCCCCCTCCCCCAATTTTTTTTTTGAAACGGTTAAAAAACACAAATATTTATTTTTATTATTTTATGTTTGAAATACCCTCCAACCATCGCACCCAAGAATCCCCACCCCCCCCCCCCACCATCCCCCCCCACCCCCCGAATTTTTTTTTCCTTTTTTTTGCATTTTTGGAACATAATGTAATAAATGTCCACACCCCCACACAATGCACCCCTCTTTACTCCACCCTCCCTCCTTTATGATTGAAAATGAGAGTCCCTTCACCTTTAAAAAGAAAATAGATGAGCGGTCTGCACCCGCAAGGCGGTGCTCTTGTTTTTTTTCTTTCTTTCTTACTTTTTACTTTCTTTTGTTTACTCTTCATATTGCAAAAAGACATAAATAATAACCTATGGTTAAACCACAATTATCAATATTTTTCCATGCGGAGTGGGTATATTTTGAAGAAAAAATATTTAAAAAAAGACATTCTATTGTACTTGCATATGCACCCATAACTGTATTGTTATCTTCTTGAAGGAAAAAATGTTTGCAATGTATGTACATGTATAATGTTTGTTTTTTAGTTATATTAAATAAAAAGAAACAAAAAAACTAAAAAGCCCTCCTGTAAAACCATGGATAGCTAAAAAGCCGGGCATTAAAACCATGGATAGCTAATAAGCCTTGCTGTAAAACAATGGGTATCTTAAAAGCCCTGCTGTAAAACCATGGGTAGCTAAAAGCTCTGCTTGAAAACCATTAATAGCTAAAATGCCTGGTAGTAAAACCATCAATAGCTAAAACACCCTGCTGTAAAACCATTGATAGCTAAAAGCCCTGCTGTAAAACCATTGATAGCTAAAAGCCCTGCTGTAAAACCATTGATAGCTAAAAGCCATGCTGTAAAACCATTGATAACCCTGCTGTAAAACCATTGATAACTAAAAGCCCTGCTGTAAAACCATTGATAGCTAAAAGCCCTGCTGTAAAACCATTGATAGCTAAAAGCCCTGCTGTTAAACCATTGATAGCTAAAACACCCTGCTGTAAAACCATTGATAGCTAAAAGCCCTGCTGTAAAATCATTTATAGCTAAAAGCCCTGCTGTTAAACCATTGATAGCTAAAATGCCCTGCTGTAAGATCATTGGTAGCTTAAAGGCCCTGCTATTAAGCCAATGCTGAAGGAGCATATGAATACTGAGACCCCAGTTATTGTTCAACAGTTGGTAAATGAAAAAAACTTGGAAAAATATAACACTGTCTGAAATCAGCACATAGATTTAACCAGATCACAGAATTGAGCCGTCATAGCAAAACTTGCGCCATTTATAGAAAAGAAATTCTTCTCATGGTTAATTTAACAAATTCTGTACATTTTGAACAACTGTACCCAGCTCTGAATTGTTTCTTTGCAGTCCCCCTGGAGAATCGGAAACCAAACCAGTTGTGGCAAAGATCTCATCCAGCCTTACCCCCGCAGAGGTAGGCCTGTAAATAAGCCGCGTTCTGAGAAAACTGGGCTTAATGCATGTGCGTAAAGTGTCGTCCCAGATTAGCCTGTGCAATCTGCACAGGCTTATCAGGGACGACACTTTCCGCTTTTATGACATTTTTCGTTTAAATGAAGTCTCTTCTTAGCAAAAATCCAATTTAGGCGGAAAGTGTCGTCCCTGATTAGCCTGTGCGAACTGCACAGGCTAATCTGGGACGACACTTTATGCAAATGCATGATGCCCAGTTTTCTCAGATTGCGTCTCGTATATCTAAATCTTAGTTGGTCTCACAGTATAGCACTTATTGAGCCATATTCTCAAGGGCAAAAGTATTTTCGTCTACAGAAATCAACTCCCCAAATAACCAATTTATGCTTTGAATTTAAAATGTTTGGAAAAATAGATCTGTTAAGAGTAGAAGCAGAAACTTTTCCCAAATGTGTGTAAATTAAAAGTAAGATTTACAATTTCCGGTCATATTCTCCGAATTGGGAGAAATGCCCTTAAATTGTACAACTTTTTCGTGTGTTTCAATCTTGTCAACGAAGAAGAGTGCAGCTGGGGTGTTATCGTATACTAGTACCTGATTCACCAAGTTTCTATTCTTTGTCTATTAGATCATGCAAACTTGTCAGGAAAAGTTCCGTTACACTAGAAAACGACAAACATTCAATCTCTATCTATTGTCCCTTATGATAATTATGATAATTTGCATATGTATTGATTATTCAGTAGATATTTGTTATTCTTTCTCCAATTTAACCCTTTCCGAATCAGAGGCAAAGTGAAAATTTCAATGTGCAAACAGCATAAAACCAGAACAGCCTGCAAGTAACTCGCAGTCTGTTCAGGTTTTATGCTGTTTGCTGCTCATCAGTATCTAAGGGTTGAAATAAAGCCTTTAAAACTTGAATCATGTAAGAAAAGTCAGCAATTAAATTTAACTTTCTAAGGGACTACAAATGCATCAAAATAGGTATCTAAGTGGTTAAGGGTTACCAAAAACATAAAAAAACACGTAAATTGCCACCTCACAACATCTCTTTTGCACATATACAAAGATTAAATGCAGTATTAATTTACACTGAGGTATTTGTGGCATGACAGCTTCAGTTCTACTTCCATTCTTGTATTTTCCGTCAGAAAATAAAGCAGAGAGCAGAGAGGTTTGGCGTTGTCAATGAAGACATGAAGAAACAGCTCAGGGCAGAAAGGTATATATATTAAGTTTTGCAAAATAATCTTTAAAAAGGTGACTCTACATATAAAATTGCTTAAACAAATAAGCAAAACTGAGTCATAACTGAGAACAGCGGTCAGTCAAGGGAAAAGGCCAAAGTGACAGTAAAACAAAGGCTCATCGCCGATAAATAAGCATAATAAAATAAATAATTTTTTTAAATAATACAGAATAATGTTTAAAAATTGATTTAATTATATAGCTATTTTTAAACTAAATATATGACTTTCAACGATAGAATTGTTGTTTACTAGTGCATCTCGTTCATTCAGTAAATCAGACAGTTCGTATTACATATTACATTCATTGGAATGTATTTTTAAATAATGATTGTCACGTGTCATTGACAGCACGTCCGAACAATAAAAGCAGATTCGCTTTCATAAACCGAAAGTATGGTGTAACTGTATCATTCTAATTCAAAGAAAAAGAAGCCAAAATCTTGTTAAAATATATTTAGTTTGTTATAAAAGTTGCAACTCAAAGTATATTTTTCCTGAATAGACGATCACTAATCCTTTTATCGCCTTCTTATAACAACACTCGCCAGCTTAGTCATAGTGTTGTTTTTAACACCGTATCGGCGATAAGATTAATTGACTTTGTCAGGCGTTAATGCTTTGTCGTTATGAATGCAGCCGATAAATTTCTACTAATACACATTCTTATTGTTATGTGCACCTGTTTCTTTGTTGTTCCTAATTTACGCGACTCGAAATGACTGACGCGTGACCATTGTTTTCAGTTCAAACATGACTTTAGGAGTGAATTATATTGGCCGTTATGGACCATTGAACTTTATTCTCAAGTAAAATATAGAGTGATTTTCGTCAGGGGGAATCCAGACTGACTGTTGTGTGCAATTTACCGTTATTCTCAATTTTAAGTGACCGTTTGGTCAGTTTTAACTGTATGCATTTAAGTTTAATTTAACTAAACGTGGAATTCTATTGATAAGTTATGCAAGTAAGTGTACATGAAACATTTATACTATTAAACCAAAATTGCCATATTATACCAAATAACTTGAATATAGTTTTCAACATATCCTAATAAAGACTTAAAAGTTTTTGTCATTGGATCAATCTATATAACATTTCAATCATTTCTTTTAATATTCTGAACTGAAACAGTGGTAAATTGTTTGGTGTACATGTAAGTTGAACCTATATACTGTCAATTTAATATAAGAAATGAGGTATGTAAGTGACATTTATGGTAAAATGTTCACTGCAGTTCATTGAATAAATTTAATTTTCAACCAGAGCTGTCTCGATGCCAATAATTTGGAATAATATTGAGCCTTTTACCATCAATACCAAATATATCATGTAGACAGAGCAGTATGGTGCCAGCATAGAGATCAGAATTGCCTGGACCTGTATTCATCAACCCATTCTTACCTGTAAGAAAAGAATGATAAATATCTGTAAATTGACAAAATGAAGAATAAATTCAGATTCGCAAATTTTTGATGAAGTTATGATATTTGTGAGGAAACAGTAATACTGAACATTTACCATGGATTAAAATATCCATTATATGCATCTTTTCATGATTTAAAAACCTGAAAATTATTAAGTGTTGCAAGGCAAAACAACTGAATAATTTGGAGAGTTCTGTTGTCATCGTTATATTTTGTGATACTACGGAGATTGCTTATATAAAGTATAAAATACAGCGCTCATTGTATGAGCACAGACAGCCGAGTGGTTCAAGCGTCAGACTTTTACTCCAGGTTTCAGTGGTTCAAGCCCAGTTTAGGGTTACTTTTTTATGCTCCGGGATTGAATGATCTGGGCTATATTGTTTTTGTCCTGTCTGTCTGTCTGTCATTGTATGTGTCTGTCTGTCTGTCCCAACACTTTAACCTTGGTCATAACTTTTGCAATATTAATGATAGCATCTTGATATTTGGCATGCATGTGTATCTCATAGAGCTGCACATTTTGAGTGGTGAGAGGTCAAGGTCATCCTTCAAGGTAAAAAAAAAATTCAAAGCAGCGCATTAGGGGGCATTGTGTTTCTGACAAACACATCTCTTGTTCTTTCTTTAATTTTATTCTTGTTTTTTTTTTTACTGGAGATCCAATTTTAACATTTTATCAATATAAAGCATTTAATGACAAACTTCAATATATGCCAGTTTTGGAATATGCAGGCTGGAAATGGTGCTTATGTCATTAACAAACTGATTTGCCGGGGTGTAATTGATATTGTGTCCGCCTAGCAACTGAAGGTCACAGGTTCGATCCTCACTGAGAGAGCGTTCTTTAGATCTCCCTCAAAGACAACAAGTACTGGTTCTAAGCCCAGGAAATCGACTTGAGCAGGTAACGGACTTGAGAGTGTTTCAAATAAGCCTATGGCTTTCGATGCAATCGAGCTAAATAAACAGGTTTAAAACTAAAACAAACTGTTTGAAAATAATAATGATGTAATTATAGGTGTTATCTGTCATGCTAAACTTAACTTATAAGAAATTATAGAACAATACAGTTATAAGAATATTCTTAATTTTTAGCTTGGTGTTTTCGGAGAAAACCCGAGGTATTGTCATAGCCAGCTCGTCGTGTCGTCCACCGTCGGCATGGTGCTAAAACCTTAACACAGACCTGTTTACTTTTACGGATTCGCCGTAGTTACTACGGATTATTTCAGGGTTGGACATTAACTTTTTTTAGAGCAAGACCGTCGGACCAGCTCTTCGTAAAATGTACTAGCCCGAACCTGATGTCTACTAGACCATAAATGACATAATCATAGCAAATTAACACATTTGTGTCATGTAATTGTTTAATCAGGATTTATCAGTAAATAATCAGTGAACACCAGATTTTTTATGCATAGAGTAAAACAATAAAATAAATTTTTTTTTTTTTGCTTTTCTTCGTCAAATTCAAGCCATGGGAACTGACTCGATTTTCCATCTAGGACAAGATTGACGTGTTCGTGTTTCTTCATATTTACGTTTCGTGTCAGTTTGAGCGTCGGATTCTTTTTAGTAACTGATTTGTCGGACGAAAATCCGAACTTGAACAAAGCCATTTTTTAAATAAAATTCTCTTGTCTGCTACGCAAAAATGTTTACATTGACGCTACCGATTTTCGATAGAAGTCGTAAAACCATGCTCTACAGTTTTACGACACTGCAGAAAATCATTAATATTCATGACAACTTGACCAATGGAAACCAGGAATTTCTGCAGGAAGCTCTCCTTTGCGTCTAAAAATACCGATGAATCATGTAAATGCACTGCGTTTATTTAAATACACTAGTTTTGTTTTAATGTAAATAACGGATACGAGAGTAATTTTACACATTAAAAATAAAGGTTTTCACAGCAGTCAGTTATAGTTATATATATGAATCAGTATAGATTTTTTAATGTACGACCAGTCGGACAAGCTAGCCCGCAGTTTTACTAGCCCGACCACCAATCTTACTAGACAATGTCTGTCGGACGTGCGTTAGTGTCGAACCCTGTATTTGGCTAAACTACGCACTATGGATTTGTACTGAAAAACTTCGGATCAGTCGATCAAAATGATCAAATTTCAGTTTTTAATCATACTTTTGCTTATTTTCGGTCTTTGCGGGTAATTTATCAATCATAATCATTTTGGCGCTTGCGTAGTAAGAAACGTTAAAATTCAAGCCTCCCGGGGAACGAGTGCTGATCGAGCTGGTCGAGTCGTCACCTAACGACAACTGACTTACGTATTGGTTCGCAAATTAAGCCCAATATATACGATTTTACGTTGCTATCCAGTATACACATCTCTCTCTCTATTGCGGAGAATACCGACAATAGTCGATGTTTCGGGATTGAACACGCCTGTTTTTACACACGCAAAGATGGCGGCAAGCAGACGAGAAATTGCGATTAACGGCGAAAACAATAACGGATATCATATGGTCATTAGGGAATAATGTAATGCGTGTGTCAATTAACGCAAAATAATAAGTTTGAGATAAAAAACAACAACAAATATTTATCAGAAATCTGCACAGTGAATGTGCGTCACGGAAACGAGTGTTGGAAAATTGGTGTTCAGTCTACTCACAAAGTTAAAGCATTTATTATAATAAGATGAGTATCGTTCGAAAATGGAAAGAGACAAACATGATTTGATTTATATGTTAGTGGATCTGTGTATACTCAGATTCATATGCATATTCTGCTTTATTATGTTTGTAACGCTGTACAGTTTAATGAAATAGCATTGAAATGAGGTTGTCAAGTGCAAGATATTGAAAGGTAAACAATAAGGGTGTCACGGTACTCAGTGGGATGGTATATCGTAATAGTCTCCCCTCGGTACGGTTCACGATACGCGTCCGAGTCCGTACGGTACGGTACGTCATTTTCCATGACGCATTTCAAGGGAAGTAACTGTAAATCGCCCAAAAAATGGGGGAAGTTTAATTGAAATCATCTCCAGCAAGCTTCTAATAAAAAATATGAAAGCATTTTGTGTTATCAGTAAGAAAGTGGTAGGCGTTTTTTTTGTATAAACATTTGCTTTATATCAAGACTTTAGTCGCTACGAATTTCCTAAGCAGGAGCTGTAATTTTGTGATTCCGCTGAGAATTTCGCAAATTCTTTGAAACCATTAAAATTAAATTTCAACCACTCAAAAATGTGCTGTATCGCCTACTTCACAAAACATCGTGCAATATTTGACTGGTTCTAAGAATTGCGCTTGGAGTTTTGTTACGGCACAAGCAAAGATTGGCACAAGCCAGTTTGACTAGTTAGTAAACACGTTTTATTGTTACCTTAAATAATCTATCGCAGTAAAAGAAACTTAAAGCAGTCCGTATGTTTCAAACATATTCATAATTTCGTCTTCATATTTAATGAAAGTTTTAGATTTGTAAATAACAATAACTAATTGTCAATTTGTGTACTTTCATGACATTATATCATGATGGTATTTTGTATATTGAAAAATGGTTTTAAATGGTTTGTATGTTGTTTCCATCTGAAGATACGTATCGCGATACGTATTGTATTGTACACACTGTACCGCAATACGTATCGTATCGTAAGGTGAGGGTATCGTGACACCCTTAGTAAACAAATAAAAAATATTATTTTAACTCCATTTAATACATCATTAACACAACAAGAACACTAAAGGGTGTTTGTCAATATTTGTTTATGTTTTTCCCTTATGATATTAAATTTAAAAAAAATACTGCATTAAATTAATAGCTACTCTTAAAGAGCTTATGATCAAATGGTGTATTTAAGAATCTATAGATTATTGCAAGTTTAATATGCATGTGGATGGATATTAACTTAATATTGTCTTCATTGTAAGAAGACGTTAAAGCAGCACTTGATAATATAAAAATGCTGTCAAACGTGCACTTAAAAACAATTTTAATTCTGTTACTTATAATCATATTTATAATGCTTAATATTTCCCAATTTCATGGTTTATCGCGCTATTTTATCCAATTTCATTGTTTATCAGGCTAATTTTCCCAATCCTAATTGCACACGCTGTAACAAATAAAAGCAAAAAAATCACTTAACAGATTTAATTATTAGCAAGTAAATTCATCTAATGCTTAATGTACCGTTAAACTGATATGTGACCCAGTCATGCTGTTTTAATGCTCAAAATGATTGAAAAGGTTAAAACTACTGACAACAGCCCAAAACTACTGAGAGATGCCCTCCATACTACTGAGAAGCAATCGGTAGGGTAAACAGGTCTGTTAACATTGTGTTAAGGTTTTGAACATTGGCTCTAAAATCAAATTGCTTCCACCTACAACTTTGAAACTTCATATGTAGATGCACCTTGATGAGTTCTACACGCCTATTTGGGGTCACTAGGTCAAAGGTCAAGGTCACTGACCTCTTAAAAAAAAAAAAAATTCTGACAAGCTTTCATTTATTCTAAACTGCACCCGTAGCCGAGCGTGGCACCCGTTATGTGGTGGTCTTGTTAGGCTTAAGTCTCAGAATTGGTTGGTGAATTTGGGTCTTGGGTTTGATCCCACTTATCAAGATTATATGAGCCGCGTTCTGAAAAAACTGGGCTTAATGCATGTGCGTAAAGTTTCATCCCAGATTAGCCTGTGCAGTCCGCACAGGCTAATCAGGGACAACACTTTCCATTTTTTTGACATTTTTCCTTTAAATGAAGTCTCTTCTTAGCAAAAATCCAATTTAGGCGGAAAGTGTTGTCCCTGATTAGCCTGTGCAGACTGCACAGGCTAATCTGGGACAGCACTTTACGCACATGCATTAAACCCAGTTTTCTCAGAACGCGACTCATATCTTTAGGACACTCAAACAATGGTTCTACCCAAACAACAGAATCAAGAGTGTCTATAAGCCTCGATCTAGGGTATTCAAATGAATATGTTTTAACTATTATTTTCAGATTTGGAGCGAGTGATGCATCAGGAAAAGGCGCATCAGGGGTAAGATTCCCTTGTTCAATGGGCCGATTATAGTACCTGTAACCTTTGGCAGCGTTGACAGTGGCATCGCCTTCAGTGTTTGTTAGAACATAAAAAGAGATTTTACTCTTTCTTCTATATTAATGTTGAAATTGCCCGTTTGAAAATGTTTTGTTTGAAGAATTACTCCATAAGTTAAAAATGCTTCATAAGTAAGTGAATTTTAATAATGATATAATGGGAGGTAGTGAAAAGTGCAAAAATCATAGTTCTTTCATATTAGCATAGGTATTTGCCCTTGTTTATTTTTTATGAACATCATAATAGAAGAAGTATTAAAGGGTTTCAAATGATGCTTCCATCTCAAAGCAAGTACAGAGACAGAACAAGTAGTACAGAGATGCTATTCTGTGTACATGTACTAAGGTTGAAATATGTTTTAAACCACTCAAAATCACTCTAACATGAAGTAGTTATTATGCCCCCCTTCGAAGAAGAGGGGGTATATTGTTTTGCACATGTTGGTCCGTATGTCCGTCCACCAGATGGTTTCCGGATGATAACTCAAGAACGCTTAGGCCTAGGATCATGAAACTTCATAGGTACATTGATCATGACTCGTAGATGACCCCTATTGATTTTGAGGTCACTAGGTCAAAGGTCAAGGTCACAGTGACTTGAAGTAGTAAAATGGTTTCTGGATGATAACTCAAGAACGCTTATGCCTAGGATTATGAAACTTCATAGGTACATTGATCATGACTCGCAGATGACCCCTATTGATTTTGAGGTCACTAGGTCAAATGTCAAGGTCACAGTGACTGGAAATAGAAAAATGGTTTCCAGATGATAAGTCAAGAACGCTTACGCCTAGGATCATGAAACTTCATAGGTACATCGATCATGACTGGCAAATGACCCCTATTGATTTTCAGGTCACTAGGTCAAAGGTCAAGGTCATAATTTTGAGGTCACTAGGTCAAAGGTCAAGGTCAAGGTGACCCGAAATAGTAAAATGGTTTCCTGATGATAACTCAAGAATTCTTATGCCTAGGATCATGAGACTTCATAGGTACATTGATCATGACTCGCAGATGACCCCTCTTGAATTTCAGGTCACTAGGTCAAAGGTCAAGGTCACGGTGACCCGAAAATAGTAAAATGGCTTCTGAATGATAACTCAAGAACGCTTACGCCTAGGATCATGAAACTTTATAGGTACATTGATCGTGACTGGCAAATGACCCCTATTGATTTTCAGGTCACTAGGTCAAAGGTCAAGGTCATGATTTTGAGGTCAGTAGGTCAAAGGTTACGGTGACACGAAATAGTACAATGGTCTGGATGATAACTCAAGAACGCTTATGCCTAGGATCATGAAACATCATAGGTACATTGATCATGACTCGCAAATGACCCCTATTGATTTTCAGGTCACTAGGTCAAAGGTCAAGGTCACAGTGACCCGAAATAGTAAAATGGTTTCCGGATGATAACTCAAGAATGCTTATGCCTAGGATCATGAAACTTCATAGGTACATTGATCGTGACTCGCAGATGACCCCTATTGATTTTCAGGTCACTAGGTCAAAGGTCAAGGTCACGCTGACCCGAAATAGTAAATTGGTTTCTGGATGATAACTCAAGAACGCTTATGCCTAGGATCATGAAACTTAATAGGTACATTGATCATGACTCGCAGATGACCCCTATTGATTTTCAGGTCGCTAGGTCAAAGGTCAAGGTCATGGTGACTCGAAGTAGTAAAATGGTTTCCGGATGATAACTCAAGAACGCTTTCGCCTAGGATCATGAAACTTCATAGGTACATTGATCATGACTCGCAAATGACCCCTATTGATTTTTAGGTCACTAGGATAAGGGTCAAGGTCACAGTGCCAAAAACGTATTCACACAATGGCTGCCACTACAACTGACAGCCCATATGGGGGGCATGCATGTTTTACGAACAGCCCTTGTTATAAAAAATATAATCAAGGGTTCTGTTGAAAAATAAAGCCAGTGAAAAAAATTGGGGCTTCCTCTTTTAAGATAAAGCTGCAGTTAACCCTTTCCCACTCAGAAGTACATGTAAAGTGAAATGTTTGGATAGCTATATGCAACCAGCATAAAACCCAAACAGCCAGCAAGTAGCATGCAGGTTTTAAGCTTTTTGCTGCACATCAGTATGTAAGGGTAAGAAATGAAGCCTGCAAAACTTGAATGCTTTAAGAAAGGTCTTTAATCTTTAGCTCGGCTGTAAGCAGAGAAAACCCGAGGTATTGTCATAGCCAGCTCAGCATCTGCCGTCCTCCATCTGCGTCGTGCTAAAACCTTAACATTGGCTCTAAAATCAAAGTGCTTCCACCTACAACATTAAAACTTCATATGTTGCTGCACCTTGATGAGTTTTACATGCCACACCCATTTTTGAGTCACTAAGTCAAAGGTCAAGGTCACTGTGACCTCTAATATTCTTCTTACAAGCTTTCATTTATTCAAAACTGCACCCACAGCCGAGCGTGGCACCCGCTAAGCGGTGCTCTTGTAGTTTGATTGTCTTAGGGCCTACAAACACGTCAAAATGCGTATTGTCCCGGTATTTAAAGTGGAAAAGAGATAAAACAAGTTGTCCGTTATTCTCTTTAAGGGAAATGTTGACGTGCTGAAAAAGCGTGCAGAGAGATTTGGTCAGGTGACCGCCTCCACGTTATCAAAAACTGAGGAGGAAGAGCGGATACGTAAGAGGAAAGAACGCTTCGGGGAAATCACATCTGCCACCAATAATGCCCCCAAGATTGCCAAGATCTCGTTCAATGCTAGTGCTGGCGACAAGGTAAGTGTGTGTTGTGTACTAGAAAGTCTGGAAATCTTTGTTAATATTTCTCAACTGTGTATGGTTTGATAAAAGTTTTTTTGTACTTTTCATGTTTTTATCAAAGTTTTTTTTTTCTTTTGTTTTTCAGGATAAACTAAAGAAGAGAGCTGAACGATTTGGAATGGCCTGAGAAGATGAGGAATGGCCATCTTGTTCATTGTAGCGTGAGGTTGTTGAGTAATGTCTGAACAAAATGTTGAAGTATGTAATGGTACAAAGTTGTAACATGTCTTGGTGGGGCTTAAAAAATGCGTCAGAACCAGTTGGTATGGAATTTTGTATCCAGATTTGTTAATAGATAAAGGTTGAATTTTTACAAAGAAGAAAACTCAACCGTTTGAGAATTTTCTCACCAGAATTTTTAAAATTAAAATAATTTTTGGAAAGACATTTTTTTTGGTCTGCTATGAATTTTTTTAACCCGTTTGGGCAATGACATCATGATTTAATACCTGAACATCAGAAATATATTTTTTGCAGTTAAACAGTGCTTGATATATATACGTATTTAAGAATATATGGCTTCAATAAAACTTTATAAATTGCATATTTTTAATACTTGTCAATATGCTTAATTTCAACTTATACAGAAATCTGTCTAAGGGTTACTGTAAATAAAAAATATTACTTAAGATCAAACTCAAATTGAAAGAAGTTATCTCAATTTGCTCTGTGAATTTTCAAAGGTTTTCAAAACTATAGGTAAAGCTTATACAAATGTGACCAAAACATTGTAATTTTTAAATGTAATTAAAATAAAGTAGTTGGGTAATACAGGCCTTAATCTGAACTGTTTTTGTGATCCTAGATTAAGTTGTTTGTTTTGAAAATTTAAGTGAAAAGAAATATCAGACGTTTAATTCCTTTAATAAAGGAGCTGTCATTGTTGAGTGATCATACTTTCATACATTAGGTACTTGTTTAACCCAGGGAACAGGCTCAAAAATAATCAATAAAACTCTGAATTTATCCTCTTGAGCTCAAATAAATAGGTTTAAACTAAAATTGCTTGTTTAATGTAGAAAATAGACTTGTTGGCTTATTGTATACTTTTTTATTTCATTTTAATATGTTGGTGATGACATATTTGAAAATTTTGCCCAATTACCATTCATTTTATCGCAACTTTTTTACTGGAACAGCTTTAATCATATTTTAGTTCGCAGAGCAATGAATTAAAAATAAATAAATTAAGTAACTCTAAATGAAGGTTGCAATAATTAAATTAAGATTGCAATAAAATTGATCGTGTGTTTGGCACCAATAAATGTCAGCAAGTATGAATTTTCTTAGCAAAATGTTTATGAATTTACTGTTGCTATTATTATTGTCACGATGATTGTTTTGAGAATAATCAAAATTTTGGTCTGATAACGGTTTGATATGACACGTTTTTTGTGATGAAAAAAATCAGTCAACCAGTGAATAATCCAGTTGTTAAATAAATGATTGCCATTCTATGTTTCAGTCTTAACTCTTTTAATACGGTGATGAGTATTTAATATTCAAATATAATACTTGCAAATCTACTATTGAAAAGAAACATTCAATTTTGTTAAAACCACCTTATAATAATACAGACAGTACAACCATTCCTGAGGATTGCAGAATAAAAAAACACAAAAAAATGTATTTTTTTTTATCATGCTAAAATAAAATGAGACTTGTTCTGAGAAATCTGGGCTAAATTCATGTGCGTTAAGTGTTGTCCCATATACGTCAGTCTGCACAGGCTAATAAGGGACGTCACTTTCAGCTTTGATTGCATTTTTCCTTAAAGGAAGTCTTTTTGAGCAAAAATTCTGTTGAGGCGTAATGTGTTTATCTGATTAGCATGTGCAGACTGCAAGTGAAGCTAATGCCTAAATCAGGGCTCTAAGTTATTGTGTGTTGGCGGAAAAACCATGACAAATTGTAACTTATGTCATTACTATAATGTTTTAAGGAAATGAAAGCACTTTCCAGAAAATCAGAGACCGAAATTATTTGCTGTACAAAAATAATCTATGAGAATATATAATTGTTGTCATGTTTATTTACTGTTTTGAAAAGCCAAACCCTGCAATCATAATAATAAACAGTTTAATATCCAGTAGGGATAAAGATACACATTTTCATTGTAAAAAACAATTGAAAAACATTTACTTTATTGATGTAAAAAAGATGTAGTAAATTCATATTTGTAAACCTTGATAAAGCCCATTTGGGCGAAATATTGGAATAAAATGAGTGTTTTTTACCATAATAATAAACTTAGTGCAGCCATACAGAGTTTGCCAATACCAAATTAAATGCTTTACAACAAATTTTCTAGCTAAGTTGGCTCAATGCAGAGCCAGTTCTTTCATATAAGCAATACTTTTTTTATTCCATTGTTTTGCCTATCAGCTTATCAGGACTACATTGTTTTATGCCTCACTGTAATAAAATTAATTTATCTAAAATGTGTGGAGGCGATTCACTGGATTATGCATTAATATTTCTAGGAATCCAAAAGCCTGTGGTGAATGAGTTTAGGTTTTTGATTGTTGATCAATTCTGGCATGTTACAACCTCCAGTATCATGGCATACATCTTATTTGTGTTCAGACATATTAGAATAACACATTATTACTCCAACATGCCATGTCTCGGTTCACCAATTTCATTTGTTGCCATGTTTGGATTTTCCTTCTGGTAAATCAAGTGCCTGTAAATGACTAAAAATTGCATTGTTCCCATGATAACTGAAATTTCTGGTCTGTATGAATTAAACTGATGGTTGGAAGCGCATGATGCCACATTAAACAGTCTATTTGTATGGGAATCCAAATTATTTATAATCTTTAGAATCTGGTGAAATAATTGAAAAATGACTTATGTGGAACACAAACATTCAATAATGAGTTTGAAGATAAATTTAGGTTTTCCATTTCTTTATCAAAAAAGGAAAACACATTTGGGTTTATGTTGCAATCTCTACCAACAACTTTTATGTTACCTGAGCAGTTTTATTTGACAAGGTTGAAATTTAAAGTTTACAGGAAGTGATATCATGATTGTGTAATTTCATCTTCATTTAATTGTGTTACCTGAACAAAAAGTGCCCATCATTCATGAAGTACTCAGAATTCAAATAAATTCGCCAGTAAATTGGTCTTGTGTGGACGAACAATGACCAGGGACCTCATAGATATTGTATTACAATTTTTGCCACTATTTTTATTTTTTATTTCCAGTTTTCGTACAATTTACCTCCTGAGCGTCTGTAGTGGGGTTATTTATAATCTGACCTGAGTTCACATTTTTCAAACCCTATGTTCTCATGAAATACTTCTTTACAAATGTGGAAGTTTTAAACTGTTTAATCAGCTTAGAAGATTGCTCCTTTTAGTCAGGCTCGCTTTCATATTTTGTGCTGTAATTTGCTACTTAAATTATGTTTAATATTCAGAAAAAAATACTTCAGTAATTTCTACAGAATATATTTTTGGTGTATATAGCCTTCAAATGAAATCTTCCAGTGAACTGTAAAATTTTGAATGTTTAACTTTGAAATTCTTACTCATTTCACTGTCACTTCCAAATCCATGTAAGCTCAGTTGGTTTGGGTAGAATTAAAGGTTGTCAGATATAACTGCATGGCATACAAACTTTAATGCTTTGATTTTAATTGTACGTGGTTCATTAATACAATTTTTTTGTGAAAAATTCTGGATATGTTATTTGCTTTCCAGTAATCATTTAAATAAAAAAAAGCAATATTTCACTGTTGCTTTTGTGTGATACTGACTTTGTATATAATGATGAATAGAATGAGGCGTTGTGAGCGCACACAAAATGTTATGTAAGTCATAAAAATTGAAAATACTGGTCCTACCTAGGAAGCACACATTGACTTAGTATGGACTCGTTAATCTTAGCCCCCCCCCCCCCCCCCCCCCCCCCTCCCTAACAACAATAGTGTTCCTGGCAATATAGTCCAAAATGTTAGGAATCTAGTCTTTTAAATCCAGATTTCAAGGAAACCAGTGCAAGCAATTTGTTTGGTATGGTTGATAAGCCCCTAACTGTACATGCTTGTATTAACTATTTCAGTGCTGGAACCAAATTTTGAAGGCCTTTGCAAACAGTTTGGATCCAGAGAAGACGCCACAGAATGTGGCATTTCATCAGGATCCAAACTGTTTGCTATTCTGATAGTATTCTTTGCAAAAAATCGAAGAAAATGCTAATTTTAGAAATTCAGCAGACAACATTTTAGCAGACGACAAATTTCCCAGCATGCAAAGGATTAATCGCACTGTTCATGGCAACAATGGAAGGTGGTGGACTCGAGATATCCCAAAAACTTGTGAAAGGCAGCTATGAATGAATGATAATGAATAAGAATTGATAATAGTAACGAGCCAATAGCCTCTGTGTTTGTTAAGCAACTTGTGTATGATTCAAATTAAAATCAAATGCTTGAATTTTCACAGGTGTTCAAAACATAGACAGTTAGCATTTAAACATACCTGTATCAATACATTTCTTGTTTGTGTGCTCATAATTATGTTAACCTATATTTTTATGATTTTTCTACGAGTGTTATATTCGGAATAAAATCCTAATATAATATTTCAAGCTTCTCCATTTTTGTATGTTACAAAGTTAAAATGAGTTGCTTATGATGTGGAACATCTTGTGTATCCATTTGAAAATTATGTGAGTCAAAATAAAGTTTGCATTAAACTTTTTGGTATGGCGTTACAATTAGTTGTATTACATAAATTTTGTTTTCACTTTATATATTGGAAGTTGAGTTTACATGATTTATTTTCCTATTAATAAATCAAATGTATGGACATGATAAAGTGTTCTTGTTAGTGAATGATTTTATGGATAATGTTCAATGTTAATTAAATGTTTCTGTAGAGGGATACAATAACCATGGTTCCTAATGACCATTTTGTTAATTAGTTAATTGTATGCCCAATATATGCAAACTTATGTCTTTGATAAGCCAGAAATAAAATAAACATGTTTAAGGTATGATTTGTGAGAGTTGTAAAAGTTCATTTCTGTTGTGTTAACCGACCCATTCATAGACTTAAGAACAATTAAAGATTAGTATTTGACTCAATAAAACACCTCGAGTTTGCATATAAACTGCCTTGCTATACTTCACTTTTCAGATAAACGGCCTTTCTATACTTCACTTTGCAAATACACTACCTTGCTATACTTCACTTTGCAGATAAACTTCCTTGCTATACTTCATTTTGCAGATAAACTTCCTTGCTATACTTCACTTTAAAGTAATTTTAGTACAAAACAATCGTTTGAATATTCCTTTTTTTAGACTTAAGTATAAGAATCGGTTAGTGAATAAAGACCAGTTCTGCATTTTACTTAACTAGTTACGCAAACAACCTGAAGAACACAATTCAGATTCATTGTAGGTTAAATTATCTATTGGAATTACTTCATGGTGTCTACTCATTCATTTATAATATATAAAGAGACTATTTATTATGCCCTCTTTGAAGAAGTTGAGTATATTGGGGGTGACTTGATAAATGTCTATCTCTCTGTTGTCCTTTTGAAGAAGTTGAGTATATTGGGGGTGACTTGATAAATGTCTATCTCTCTGTTGTCCTTTTGAAGAAGTTGAGTATATTGGGGGTCACTTGATAAATGTCTATCTCTCTGTTGTCCTTTTGAAGAAGTTGAGTATATTGGGGGTCACTTGATAAATGTCTATCTCTTTGTTGTCCTTTTGAAGAAGTTGAGTATATTGGGGGTCACTTGATAAATGTCTATCTCTCTGTTGTCCTTTTGAAGAAGTTGAGTATATTGGGGGTCACTTGATAAATGTCTATCTCACTGTTGTCCTTTTGAAGAAGTTGAGTATATTGGGGGTCACTTGATAAATGTCTATCTCTCTGTTGTCCTTTTGAAGAAGTTGAGTATATTGGGGGTGACTTGATAAATGTCTATCTCTCTGTTGTCCTTTTGAAGAAGTTGAGTATATTGGGGGTCACTTGATAAATGTCTATCTCTCTGTTGTCCTTTTGAAGAAGTTGAGTATATTGGGGGTCACTTGATAAATGTCTATCTCTCTGTTGTCCTTTTGAAGAAGTTGAGTATATTGGGGGTCACTTGATAAATGTCTATCTCTCTGTTGTCCTTTTGAAGAAGTTGAGTATATTGGGGGTCACTTGATAAATGTCTATCTCTCTGTTGTCCTTAGACCAATAAGATGTTGAGTATATTGGGGGTCACTTGATAATGTCTATCTCTCTGTTGTCCTTAGACCAACAAGATTTTGCAGAATATGTTGAGAAAGCTCTTATGTAGGATTATTAATTTGGAGAAAAAAAGATGCCCAGTGAATTTTAGGCCCATTTGTTTCTGAGTGATACTGCAAAATCATTTATATTTGTCTGCATGAAATGTTAGGTTTTTTTTCCGCAAAAAATTGTGGCGCTTTTAAAATGAAAACTGTTTTCACACAAAATCTTGAGAATGCTTCAAGCCATGATCATATCAATTATTGTGCTACGTAGTCAGGAAGAAAATTAGATCCCTACTGAGTGAACCCTTTTAGCGCTGGAACCGAATTTTGGCGTCTGATCATGATCCAAACTGTTTGCTATTCTGATAGTGGTCTTTGAAAAAAAGTGAAGAAAATGATTTTAGAAATTCAGCAGACAACATTTCAGCAGATAACAAATTTCCCAGCATGCAAAGGGTTAAAGGTCAAGGGTAGATTTCAATTGTAAAATATCTTGTAATAACTGCAGATAATGCGACACTTGGATGCACACAATTGAGAAGGGGGGGGGGGGGCATATATTTTAAATACTTGTCTAAGACTTACTATGGTCTTCTGTGCTTTGTCTCCATGACCAAAACATATCAAGGTTTCATGAAAATCTGTGAAAAAATTTGGAGCGGAAGCAACAGTGGAGCGGAAATAAAAGACAAAGGGCATTGCTTTCCAATCCAGTTGTTGACAATGCTGTTTTAAAAGAAACTAACACGATCCAATGTCACAAGTCGGCAACAAAACTAAATATCAATCCAAATGCAGTGCAAATGTTTTTCACTGCCTACAATAGGTTAAGAATTTGCCATACATTATAGAGTAGTTTGTTACAAATATCTGACAATCTCTTTGCATAAAATAATATATATATATTTATTTTTTTCAACCTATTTATTTAAGCTTGATTGTATAACAAGCCTAAGGCTTATATGAAACGCTCTTGAGTCCGTTTCCTGGGCCAGTACTTGGTGTATATGTGGGAGATCTAAAGAACGCTCCCACGGTGGGGATTGAACCCTTGACCTCCCGATCACTAGGCGGACACCATATCCACTACGCCACAGCGACCCTAATATATTAATCGAATATGTTTGAATGACACTCCTTGTTTATTGCAGATTTAAACCAATGCATTCTAGAAACCTTCCATCCAGCACAAGCAGTATTGTAAACCTGACATATGTGATACAGCTCTATACACGCAGTTGTCATGCCCATATTTAAAAGAACCAAAGCTGAATCTGCTGTTCTATCATAAAATTAAAAACGCGTGAATAGGGTCCAAAAATGTTTGATCATTTGATCCCAACAAGAAACATGATTAAAATAATTGAAGCTTCTAATTGCAATATAATAACACTTTATATTAAAAGGCTTTTGGTGAATAAATAAGTTAATGTTGATTTGTCCAGTATTATAATATAAATACCACATCCCACAGAGCGTGGTACAATCCTCAAGATGGTAAACTTGGCTTGACGCATTTGTTGTCCGTTACACAATTACATTTAATACAATACCTTTCTTAATAAAGTTTTAAAGGCTTCATTTCCAAATCATAGTTACTGATGAGCAACAAACAGCATAAAACCTGAACAGACTGTGAGTTACTCGCAGGCTGTTCTGGTGTTTTGCTGGTTGTAAAAGCCATTTTCACTTTGTTTCTTATGGCGGAAAGGGTTAAGCCTCAGTTGACATTGTAAGATTAACAATAGGTCGCATAATCTACTGAATTCAATATTTATGTTACGCTCATCTCTTCCACCAAGTTGTGTAAAAGTTATTCCATATTGAACAATGCTTTGCTCTTTATTAATGAAGTTCAATATTTTCCCGCTTAATGCTGGGTATTCCCTCAAAATGGCTGTTATGTAAATGGGCACATATAGTACCGGTAATATTCTTACAATTTTAGTGGAAATTTCACAAATATATATAGGATCTGGCACGAGTAGTCATATCATACCAGATTTTATTAAACAAGTTCAGAAATTTTGTTAGTAAGTGCACCTTTATGATATGACAACGAGTGCAGATCTTTTTTATCACATGCTTTTAAATGAGCAAATTAAATAAATATTTACACAAACATAATGATAAATCCCGAATGTTGTTTACATTACGTGACGTCATTTGACGTTGCAATGTCATTCAGCAAAAAAACAAAATGCGATTGGCCAATAAACGAAAACTAAGCCAATGAAAACGCTTAAAAATGTTGTATTACACATGTGTAATAAAAAAAAATATGTAATGGTTGTATTACATGGGAAACATGGTATAGCATGTGATAAAATATTTTATTTTTTTCCCACTAAATTCTGTATTAACCCTTTACCACTTAGATACGTATTTTGACACATTTGTAGTCCCTTAGAAAATTACATTTAATTAAAGACCTTTCGTACTAGGTTCAATTTTTAAAGGCTTCATTTCCAACCCTTACATACTGATGAGCAACAAACAGCATAAAACAGGAACAGACTGTAACTCGCTGGTTTTATGCTGTTTGCACATAGCCATTTTCACTTTTCCTCTGATTGGAAAAGGGTTAAGTCGACCATTGTGAAAACGCAACAACTAATATACATGTTTATTAGGTTATACAAATACAGTAACATTTCACTAAGTTTAACAGAACTTTCAAACTTTTGCTGAAAAAAAATTCAAATATGTTTGAAAAAACATTTTTAACAGGATAAATTTAAAAATGTAAAAACAGTTTCAATAAATGCTTGTATAGATTAAATAATTCATTTTTTAGTTGAAAACTTATCATTTAAATTCATTATCAGTGGGTGATCATATTGATAAAATACTAACAGTTTGAACATCCTTGTTTGAAATATAAAAATAAAAATTGCAGACAAAAATGAATCTAACCTTTTCAAACATGATCATAGACATTTTCAGTTTTGCTAACTCCAAAGAAAAAGCAACATTCAAATCGGTTTGAATGAAGTTTTTCTTCTGACAAATCAATAAACGAACATTTTATTTTAGTAGTGAAAATTGCTCTGTCCTTAGAAAAAAATACCGAATGATTTGAATAATAACAATCGTGTACACTTACGCTTTCAAAAACATGATCAAAGTACAATACAATAACAACTAGAGCTTTGTCACAGACGTGACATATACCCCCACGTGCCGCATTGACACAGACTATTTTGCATGCTGTCTTCACAAAACAAGAGAATCAAATTTAAGGCGACTTTTAAGAATTATAATGCCATTATCATTAATGGCCATTTTGACCTTTGAACTCTTGAATTCTGTCGCATGACATGCCGTCCAAATTTATGGCCATTTTTTTACTTTTGAACTCCAAGTGTGATCTAGACCTTGGAGTTATCGACATAATTCTTTCGCATGACACATAGTCCAATGATTGTGAACAAATGTACCAGGTATTTTTAAAATCTCAAAATAAATTACATAGTTATGGCCCAGACAAGATCATTCATGGCCATTTTTGACCTTTAAACTCACATTGTGACCTTGAAGTTGCATATATCGATGTAATTCTTTCGCGCCACACACCGTCCAATAATGATGAACAAATGTGCCAAATGATTCTAAAATCTCACAATGAATGACATATTTATGGCCCGGACAAGCTCATTTATGGCCATTTTTGACCTTAGAACTCAAAGTGTGACCTTGACCTTGGAGATATCAACGTAATTCTTTCGCACGACACACCGTCCAATGATGGCGAACAAATGTGCCAAATGATTTTAAAATCTCACAATGAACAACATAGTTATTGTCCAGACAAGGTCATTTATGGCCATTTTTAATCTTTGAACTCAAAATGTTACCTTGACCTTTGCGATATTGACGTAATTCTTTCGCGTGTCACACCGTCCCATGATGGTGAACAAATTTGCCAAATGATTTTAAAATCTCACAATAAATGATCAAGTTATGGCCCGGACAAACATTTGATCCTTGATCTCCAAGTGTGACCTTGACCTTGGAGATATTGACGTACTTTTTTCACGCGACACACCGTCCCATGATGGTGAACAAATGTACCAAGTTATTTTAAAATCTAACGATAAATGACATAGTTATGGTCTGGAAATCTTTCGGTTTAAAACACACTAAGTGACCCCGTGACCTAGTTTTCGACCCGGCATGACCCATATTCAAACTTGACCTATACATGATCAAGATACAACTTGTGACCAAGTTTGGTGAAGATCAGATGAAATTTCGGGACAGACCGACAGATGGCCCGGACAAGATCATTTATGGCCATTTTTGACCTTTGAACTCACATTTTGACCTTGACGTTGCAGATATCGACGTAATTTTTTCACGTGACACACAGTCCAATTGTGGTGAACAAATGTGCAAAATGATTTTAAAATCTCACAATGAACAACATAGTTATGGCCCGGACAAGCTCATTTGTGGCCATTTTTGACCTTTGAACTCAAAGTGTGACCTTGACCTTGGAGTTATCAACATTATTCTTTCGCGCAACACACTGTCCAATGATGGTGAACAAGTATGCAAAATGATTTAAAAATCTCACAATGAATGACATAGTTATGGCCCGGACAAGCTCATTTATGGCCATTTTTGACCTTTGAACTCAAAATGTGACCTTGACCTTGGAGCTATCAACGTAATTCTTTGGCGCGACACACCGTCCAATAATGGTGAACAAATTTGCCAAATGATTCTAAAATCTCACAATAAATGATAAAGTTATGGCCCGGACAAGCATTTGACCCTTGAACTCCAAGTGTGACCTTGACCTTGGAGATATTGACATACTTTTTTCACGCAACACACCGTCCCATGATAATGAACAAATGTACCAAATTATTTTAAAATCTAATGATAAATGACATAGTTATGGTCCGGACAAATCTTCGGTTTAAAACACACTAAGTGACCCCGTGACCTAGTTTTTGACCGGCATGACCCATATTCAAACTTGACCTATACATCATCAAGATACAACTTGTGACCAAGTTTGGTGAAGATCAGATGAAATTTCGGGACGGATCGACCGACCGACAGACGGACAAAGTGACTCCTATATAGCCCCCATTACCAATGGTAATGGGGGTATAATTACAAAGTCCAGAGAGCAAAGGTAGAATTTCGATTCCTTTAATTAATAACAAATCCTTATAATTGATCCTCAACTCTAAATCATTTTGTCCATATTTTAATCAGTGTTTGAATACTAAAACAAAAGCATTTACACAGACAATCAACAACATGATAGAGCACATAGTACAATGTTGAATAACAGAACAAGCAGAATTCAGAATTCAAACTGTTTGAATTTCAGAACATTAAAAGTGCTAAAAAAGCATTAAAAGCATTTTTTTTTCAATGTATTTCTAAACTCACAGATAAATTGTTCTCTTAATCGAACTCGAGCGTAATTTCACATGTACCATCATTCAAGCGGGATCCCCCTCTTCCACCCCTTGACCTGAAACTTCCCCTTCCTCGAGACCTTGGATAACTCTCCTCATTTGACCAGCCACGTTTGCTTCCCCTACCTCTTCCATGAGAGTAACTTCCCCTGCCACTAGTATTGTAGTCGCCCTGGCTATTTCCTCTAGTCTGGTACCCACTTCCTCTAGTCTGGTACCCTCTTCCTCTAGTATGGTTCCCTCTTCCTCTAGTATGGTTCCCTTTTCCTCCAGTTATAGACTGGTTACCAGTACCTTGTCCAATAGCCTGGTTCCCCCTGTCATTACCTCTGCTAGCCTCAGTTGTGGTTCTTGACCAATAGTATTTCTCTTTAGCTCGGAAAGAGCCTCGCCCACGCGAAGGAGAGAAATTACCACGTCTACTGTCTCCTTGATAACTGTGACTACTGCTTGCCTGAAATATTGACATAAATTTTAGTTATAAAGCGAGGGTAGATGTTAAAGCTGAAAGGGTACATTAAATTTAAAAGAAGAGGTTTACTTTTTTAAATAAAAACATAAATCTTTAATGTGACCTACATTTACTTCATGATAAACATCAGTAGGGGACAAAGGAAGAAAATCTAAATCATAACCACTGTGTGTTGAGAAGAATACAGCAGTTGTCATATTTTAAATGCACAACAAACATTCCGTTCCAACCACCAGTGATTACAAAATAATGTTATGCACTTCAAAAGGGCACCTATTCTTTATTATTTTAATGTTGAAGTGCCTGGTGCGACTGGTATTTATACTTAACCATACACTTTGTACAAATGTAGTGTCCTTACTCAACTTGTGCCATAGGCATGCATTCATAGATTAGTTTAAACCTAATAATTTTAGCTCCATTGAAAAAAGTCTAAAGCTTATATAAAACACTCTCAGTCTGTTTCCTGGGACTAGATGTCTATGTACGAGATCTAAAGAATGCTCCCACAGTGGGGATCTAACCCGCGACCTCCCAATCGCTAGGAGGACACCACATCAACTACACCACTGCGACCATGCATAGATAGCTATTCAATTGTTACAAATTGTTCTGATTTATACAATTTCCTGGCATGTTTTGTTGATTTTTAGCAGGCCAGTTGTACTTTTGAAGCAATGTCTGCAATGTTTCATTTTTTGTTGGCATTTGGTGACGGGTTTCTAAATTTAATGGAGTTATTTGGAGTACCTGAGAACTTCTTTCGTACTTCTCACTGCCACTTCTTGTTTGTGAAACTCTTGCTCCTAAAAAAAGATTACAATATGAATTGACCACAATTAATACACAATTTCTGAAAGCCTGTCATGAACAAATTTTGACATATTTAGTTTCAACCTAGTGATTTTAGCACGATTCATCAAAAGCCTCAGGCTTATTGAAAGCCTTTTGAGTCAGTTTCCAGGCTTTAAAACCAGTACTTGGTGTTTTGGGGGGAGATCTAGAGAACGCTCTCCGAGTGGGGATCGAACCCATGACCTCCCAGTTGCTAGGGGAACACCATATCCTTAAAGCCACACACCTTGAAATGAAATATGAAATATGGCATAGTTAGTTTAAGTATAAATAAGAAACATATTTTATCTATGCCAGTTAGAATATATCTGGTGGTTACAAGGTAGAAATCCGTCTCTTTTGGGCTTTAAGACTTAAAAATAATCGCGTTTGTTGAAATGGACAAATACGTCTAAAAATCCTTCTTTCGATTTTAAAAGTGTTACTGTTTGAAAAATAATAAATTTCTTCCTAACTAGGCTAAAGATTTAATTTTATCTATGCCAATTAGAATGTATCTGGTGGTTACAAGGTAGAAATTCGTCTTTTTTGCGCTTTAAAACTTTTAAATAATCGCGTTTGTCGAAATGGACGTTTACGTATAGAAATCCTACTTATGATTTTAAAACTACTTGCTAACTAGGATATAGATTTAAAGACAATTTTACACACTTTCAAATTGCATCTGTATGTATTGATTAACATGTATTTCATTTCAAGGTGTGTGGCTTTAAGATCACGGCGACACCATCTTTTGACATATTTGATGACACATACAATGGCTCAAGCTTTCAGAATGTATTTATTACATACAGTGTATACGAAAGACAATTATCAGATGTTTCCGCCCTCATCACCATTTCGCTGATTTGCAAAAAATTGAACATGATCAGAGCAGTTGAAATGTTGATGTATGTCAAAAGTCAGTATCCGTAAACAGCCACCACAAAAGACAACTTGGAGATATTAAGCAATTTTATGTCAATATCATAAGGTTGTAATCTCACTACGAAAAATATTAAGCCTGTTGAATTATTTCTAAATTGAACGTAATCAATTGCAAGGGTTTTAGAAGTCCACAAGAAACATCTGAGATATGCAAATTGTGTACAAAAGAGTTTTTTTAACATATTGGAATAATTCAGTTGATTTACTTTGTGACAAACACTCCTTTACATTAACCGTAATAAATATGAAAAAGACTCAACATTTTCTAACAATATGAAGCAGCACACGCGTTCACAAGACATGGATGCCCCACCCCCCCAATTTCAATTTTCATTTCATAACTCTATGACTGTCAAAAAGAAACTGTTCTCTGTCCAAATGCCACATTTGACATCTAAGTATGACCTTGACGTTTGAGGAAGGGAGAGTTATACACCTACTCCATCTCATTATTGAAGACATTAGCGGTAAGTAACTTTTAAATTGCATGATGAGTTACAATATAACAGTCCGGACTAGCTCTTTTATGGCCAAATTGTTAAGTTACAGTCCGGACAAGCTGTTTTATGGCCAAATTGTTAAGTTACAGTCTGTCAAGCTGTTTTATGGCCAAATTGTTAAGTCACAGTCTGGACAAGCTGTTTTATGGCCAAATTGTTAAGTTACAGTCCGGACAAGCTGTTTTATGGCCAAATTGTTAAGTTACAGTCCGGACAAGCTGTTTTATGGCCAAATTGTTAAGTTACAGTCCGGACAAGCTGTTTTATGGCCAAATTGTTAAGTTACAGTCCGGACTAGCTCTTTTATGGCCAAATTGTTAAGTTACAGTCTGTCAAGCTGTTTTATGGCCAAATTGTTAAGCTACAGTCCGGACAAGCTGTTTTATGGCCAAATTGTTAAGTTACAGTCTGTCAAGCTGTTTTATGGCCAAATTGTTAAGTTACAGTCCGGACAAGCTGTTTTATGGCCAAATTGTTAAGTAAGAGTCCGGACAAGCTGTTTTATGGCCAAATTTTAAAGTTACAGGCCGGAAAAGTTGTTTTATGGCCAAATTTAAAGTTACAGTCCTGACAAGCTGTTTTATGGCCAAATTGTTAATTACAGTCCGGACAAGCTGTTTTATGGCCAAATTTTAAAGTTACAGGCCGGAAAAGTTGTTTTATGGACAAATTTTAAAGTTACAGTCCGGGGAAGCTGTTTTATTGCCATTCAACATTTGACCTCTAAGTGTGACCTTGACCTTTTAGGTAAAGAAATGGGAGTTACATGTCACACGGCATCTTTTTAAATTGCATGATGAATGTATAGTCTGGACAAGCTGTTATATGACCAAATTTGAACTTTGACCTTTAACGTGAACTTGACTTTTGAGGTAGGGGGATAAGTGTTTCATGCGACAACTCATCATATGCTGGTTTACATTAATTTTGTGCCAAGTTAATTTAAAATCCATCAATTTATGGTTAAGACAGGAATTTTCACGCTGTTTAATGGCTTATTTTACCTTTTTATTTTAGCTAAATTGCATAGAAAGACTAGGACTTATTTGAAACATTTTGAGTCCATTTCCTGGGACTAGAACCAGTACTTGGTGTCTATGGGGGAAATCTAAAGAAAGCTCCCACAGTGGGGATCGAACCCATGACCTCCTGGTCTCAAGGGGGTCACCATATCCACTACGCCAAGGCGACCTTTTTTAAATTTTACTTTTGAGCTCATAAGTATGACCATTTTTGATGAAAGGAGACAGGCGTTACACGCAAAAAGTCATCTTATACTCGTTTACATATGAGCATAGTTATTTCAAATCCATCATTAAATGAAAAGTTGTGGCTGAGACAGAACATACAGACGCATAGTGTGACTCATATTTATATAATTTATTAGACAAATAGACCCTTTGATATACGAACAATAACCTAATTATTGAATATTAAAATTTAATCTTTAAGACAAAACTACTTTTTTATTTAAATGCAGATACTTGAAAAAAAAGCTCCTTTCTTGTCTGAATAAATATGCAGAAAGGAGCATCTGTTGACTGAATATGTAAGATCACAATAAACTCACCACTCTTACTGTCCCCCCTGGACTTAGGTACACCTTCCATGCTGCTGCTTCTATTTCCTTCTGGTCTCTATAATGGGTGTGTAGGTGGTAATTATGACAATATTATTGTGAGGTAAATATGACAACATTCATTGTCTAAATTAAGAATGCCTAGGGTAAGTTTTATTAGTTGAAACCAGAACAGAAGCCAAGTATAACGTTATATAATTTAATTGATAAATGTCCGCATTCAAACAAACCCTTGCAAAATCATGCAGCTGTTAGAAACAGTTTTTTTTAAAGTCCGTCATAGTCTTGTGCTGCTAAAGTGACAACAATTTTGGTCAGAAGTAATCACACACCTAATATAACAAATAAACATAATAACAGAAAGAAAAACATGAGCCGTGCTCTGGGAAAATTAGTTAAATGCATGTGCCTAAAGTGTCGTCCCAGATTGGCCTGTACAGTCCACACAGGCTGCATGTGCCAAGTGTCGTCCCAGATTGGCCTGTACAGTCCACACAGGCTAACCATGGACTACTGCATGTGCCTAAAGTGTCGTCCCAGATTGGCCTGTACAGTCCACACAGGCTGCATGTGCCTAAAGTGTCGTCCCAGATTGGCATGTACAGTCCACACAGGCTGCATGTGCCTAAAGTGTCGTCCCAGATTGGCCTGTACAGTCCACACAGGCTGCATGTGCCTAAAGTGTCGTCCCAGATTGGCCTGTACAGTCCACACAGGCTGCATGTGCCAAGTGTCGTCCCAGATTGGCCTGTACAGTCCACACAGGCTGCATGTGCCTAAAGTGTCGTCCCAGATTGGCCTGTACAGTCCACACAGGCTGCATGTGCCAAGTGTCGTCCCAGATTGGCCTGTACAGTCCACACAGGCTGCATGTGCCAAGTGTCGTCCCAGATTGGCCTGTACAGTCCACACAGGCTGCATGTGCCTAAAGTGTCGTCCCAGATTGGCCTGTACAGTCCACACAGGCTGCATGTGCCAAGTGTCGTCCCAGATTGGCATGTACAGTCCACACAGGCTGCATGTGCCTAAAGTGTCGTCCCAGATTGGCCTGTACAGTCCACACAGGCTGCATGTGCCTAAAGTGTCCTCCCAGATTGGCCTGTACAGTCCACACAGGCTGCATGTGCCTAAAGTGTCGTCCCAGATTGGCATGTACAGTCCACACAGGCTGCATGTGCCAAGTGTCGTCCCAGATTGGCCTGTACAGTCCACACAGGCTGCATGTGCCTAAAGTGTCGTCCCAGATTGGCATGTACAGTCCACACAGGCTGCATGTGCCAAGTGTCGTCCCAGATTGGCCTGTACAGTCCACACAGGCTGCATGTGCCTAAAGTGTCGTCCCAGATTGGCCTGTACAGTCCACACAGGCTGCATGTGCCTAAAGTGTCGTCCCAGATTGGCCTGTACAGTCCACACAGGCTGCATGTGCCTAAAGTGTCGTCCCAGATTGGCATGTACAGTCCACACAGGCTGCATGTGCCTAAAGTGTTGTCCCAGATTGGCCTGTACAGTCCACACAGGCTGCATGTGCCAAGTGTCGTCCCAGATTGGCCTGTACAGTCCACACAGGCTGCATGTGCCTAAAGTGTCGTCCCAGATTGGCCTGTACAGTCCACACAGGCTGCATGTGCCTAAAGTGTCGTCCCAGATTGGCATGTACAGTCCACACAGGCTGCATGTGCCTAAAGTGTCCTCCCAGATTGGCCTGTACAGTCCACACAGGCTGCATGTGCCTAAAGTGTCGTCCCAGATTGGCCTGTACAGTCCACACAGGCTGCATGTGCCTAAAGTGTCCTCCCAGATTGGCCTGTACAGTCCACACAGGCTGCATGTGCCTAAAGTGTCCTCCCAGATTGGCCTGTACAGTCCACACAGGCTGCATGTGCCTAAAGTGTCGTCCCAGATTGGCATGTACAGTCCACGCAGGCTGCATGTGCCTAAAGTGTCGTCCCAGATTGGCATGTACAGTCCACGCAGGCTAACCATGGACTATACTTTCAACTTGAACTGGATTTTCATTAAAACAAGATTTCATTCTCACAAAAAATTCCATAAAAGCAGTGTTATTCCAGATTAGCCCGTGCAAGATGACACTTCACACACATGCTTTAAGCCCAGTTTTCATAGAGCGACAATCGTACAATTTGCTTAAATTCTGTATGTGTATTCATGTTTTACCATTGGAAACTTACAAACTCATTAGCTGGTCCCTGTTATTATGTTTTACCATTTGAAACTTACAAACTCATCAGCTGGTCCCTGTTATTATGTTTTACCATTGGAAACTTACAAACTCATTAGCTGGTCCCTGTTATTATGTTTTACCATTTGAAACTTTCAAACTCATCAGTTGGTCCCTGTTATTATGTTTTACCATTTGAAACTTACAAACTCAAAAGTTGGTCCCTGTTATCATGTTTTACCATTGGAAACTTACAAACTCATCAGGGACCTATATTCATGTTTTACCATTGGAAACTTACAAACTCATCAGCTGGTGCCTGTATTCATGTTTTACCATTGGAAACTTACAAATTCATCAGCTGGTCCCTGTATTCATATTTTACCATTTGAAACTTACAAACTCATCAACTGGTCCCTGTTATTATGTTTTACCATTTTAAACTTACAAACTCATCAGCTGGTCCCTGTTATTATGTTTTACCATTTGAAACTTACAAACTCATCAGTTGGTCCCTGTTATCATATTTTACCATTTAAAACTTACAAACTCATCAGTTGGTCCCTGTTATCATGTTTTACCATTTGAAACTTACAAACTCATCAGCTGCTCCCTGTATTCATGTGTTACCATTTGAAACTTACACACTCATCAGCTGGTTCCTGTATTCATGTTTTAGCATTTGAAACTTACAAACTCATCAGCTGGTCCCTGTTCTTTGCTCATCCAACTGCTGCCAGGATACTCGCCCTATAACATTTACAGAAATTATTCATTACAGGTTTTTTATTTTGATGATTTAATAGCCTTTACTTGATCATATTTGCAATGGCAACTTTTTACCACCAAATTCCAGTCCCAAATTTCTCAATTGATGGTTTCAACTTTTATGGTTTTACTTTCAGATGGTTGGAAATAGAGCTCTCAAGTACTGAAATATTGAATATGAAGTGGTAATAACCACTTAATTGATATCTTTATATTTAATTTCTTCTGTTTTCTGTAAGTTTTATCAAATATTATAAAAATTACAAATCCAGCAATAATACTTTTCCAAATTTTCAGAAAATAGATTATTCCCAGGTATAGGTCACACTCTCAAATCAGTGGAAGAAATGAACATGAGTTCAAAAACGTTGAGAAAAAGACCTGATTTGAATACCATGCTTTGTTGCTTGATCTTCTTTATTCTGATTTACAAACCTATTCCTTAGTGGAAAGACCCTGACTTATACTTGAAATAGTATAGGATAAATTGAAAAATAAAATCATTTAAGAACAAACAACAAACATGGTATAACAATAAGAGAGCATTATCAATTATACAACAAATCGTTTTGTAATTTTTTAATCACACACAATCCGGAAAGTATCACAAAGCTAATATTATCATTCATTTTCATACATTCATACAATCATGTGGCTCTCACATACAACATTGCCACAGTTTTTCTTAAATATACTTGTTAAGGTTTTCAATAAAGTATTGATTCTCTGACAATACCATCATTTGGTGATCACATTTTTGTTTACTCATTACAAATGCAATATAAAATGTACCTAATCCTTTATAAACGGTCTGGTATTCTGTCAATTTATTGAAAACCCTTACATTGTATAAAAATCTTTGTATGCTAATAACATTCCTGAAACCAATCAGTGAGTAATACAACTTTGCTAAAAAGTTGGCCCAACCCAACTAAGGGTTTTCATGGACATAATGTAACACAAACAACTATCATGAAGCAGATCCCTAATGGAGTGTGGTGGTTTGAGCACCTCTATTACTCGATAGCTATGCCAGCGGGAGTGTAAACTCCTGGCCGGGCGTCCCAAACATTCATCAGCCACCTCTCTATGATTCTTACTGGTATGAGAAGGATCACTCAGACAAAAAAACCAAGGTCATAAGACGCTCTACAGCCTTGGCTGGGAAGTCTCCTATGACAAGGAGATGTTGTAAAATAAATGACTGCTGAAAACGGATGCACTCAACCAAAGTGCGTACAAACACGATGCAACACTTTCCACTCAAATGGTGGACAACGATGGATCTTTGCATTATGTTGCTCTCCCTGTGGAGTCCCCCTTGAATCATAGAAAGCCCGACCTCATGCCTTGTAATTCCACGTATGGCAGTCTTGAGCACCTGCAGCTGAGGGCTCCCTTTGTGCGGAGAGCTGCATGTCCATGGGAGTGATCAACAAAAATAAGAAGATTTATCGAATTTTCGAAAACATTACCAACTACCTTCTCTTAAGCTGCAATTGACTTGTGAAACAAAGCCACCTGGATGTTACATAACTTGTGGAATAGAGTGCAAGTGCAGCAACTCCAAATCAGCAATGGTGTCAGTCAGGGTGGCCCACTCTCTCTTATACTGTTCACTTTGCTCATTGAAGATGATGACCAATTAAACATAATTTTACGTACAGGTGTCAACAAATGGGTGCCTCTCTCTCCTGGTTGGGTTAACAAACAATGGACATGACATAGAAAATTACAGTCACAGGAACTTCTTCCTATCGCACAGAGAGCTTCCAGATACTGTTGCAAAAAAAGGCTTGCGGAAATTTCTCTAGGAATGAAGAGTTTTCTTATATCAAAGACAAAAAATTCAGTGTGAAAACTCTTACTGCACACAGACAAGAAAGGACTGCACAGATTGCTGATCTGGTTGACAATATCTTGGGGTTCATAATTGAGGTGACCTCCCTGGTCCAACTCATCACAGTAACGGAATTCCTGTACCTCAGAACATGTACAAAGAGGTTCTTTATCAGACCCAGAATAATTTGCCAAACACAAAGGCTAAAACTGAATACAGCAAATCCTTTCAGTTCAGTATAAATAATAAAACAGAGAGATAAAAAAGGCCCCATTAAGACAGTCAAAACTTCAGATACATTCATACAAATACCACTCAATTGTTGAGACAGTACACATCTCAATGCAATAAAAAATAATGCACAATAATTGGAAACCAAAGACAAATGGACCTTTGCATAATCGAGGGTTTCTTCAATGGTTCCTAAACCATTGTGGAGGCCTGGCTATGAAATAAATGCATGGATTCTTCATTTGTGAAGCTTGTATGTGGGAATCAAGGATGAACCACCTTTACTTTCACATACAAATATGTTTGTACAATTCAATAATTTACTATCATGTATGTTTGTCTGATTCAATAATAGGTCCCATATTCATAATACTGGAAGTCTTTTAGTCACAATTTCATAAATGTAAAAGAGCGAAGTATGCAGTAGCTATAATATATTCATTATTAAGTTTTAATCCAATACTGATATTAGTGAAGGTTGTTCTTGGTTTTCAATAAAACTAATACACTGTATTGAATTCAAGAACTATTTAACAATTTTGCTGAGGATCTTTATGAATATGGGTCCTCGAACCATACACTTGCTGTAAATATGCCTTACAGTTGTATGAGATCCACTTGGACATAGGCTGAATGTAAATTTATTGCATATAATTCATTTGTTAAAAGAAAATAAATATAAACAAATATAAACTCTTACATAGTAGTTTCAATTGGTATATACTTACATTTGCAGTAAGACAACCAAAACTTACCTTACAAAGAAAGGTCTATGAAATAAAAATATTTACAGTGCTTTGGTAATCACAGTGATAACAAAGTTTTCTAAACAATTCAATACAATCAATAGTAACATACAATGCTATAACAAAACTCTAAATAATTTACAACCAAGGTAACAATTTTTTTATAGTTTATATCAATATTAACAAGGTTATCAAGGATCCCACAAACCTCGCTGGCTCATCCTGAAATGGCCTCTAACAAAGATACTTACAGAATCAGGTTCATCTTCGATATCTTCATCTTCATCTGCATCATCAACTAGTACAAAATTGTCCATGTCAAAACTCCCCTCACTGTCTGCATCAGATTTATCTTCATCATCATTATCTGCTGCTCCTGCTGCTTCTTTCATTTTGTCTGGTTCATTATCAACCCCCACATCAGACTTTGGTTCAATGATGGTTTTATCTTCAATTATTGAATCTTGTTCAGGGTGATCTGATTTTAGGCCAAAATTTGTGTCATTGTTCATGGAATCTGCATGGATGATGTCTTCGCCTGTTTCTTCATCAGTAATGTTTGCTTCATCATCCTGCTCTGAATTAAAAAATTGTTCATCATTTGCAAGAGCTTTCTCCAACTCATCCATCAGATCAATATCCTCAGCAACCATTTGGCTGTCTTGAGTATTGTTATCAGTGTGTTCATTTTTTGTGCCTGTACCAGCATTAAAAATAACTGAATCATCTTGATATTTGTCAACTTTCTCATCTAAAACTATGATGAGAGCTGTTTTATCTGACTTTGTTTCATGGTCTTGATATTCAGGATGCTCCTTATTTCTTTCTGTCTGAATGTCAACGTTAACAGTATCAAATGAGATAGGACTTTTGATATTGGCAGGTCTCAGTATTTCTTTTTCATCTTCTTTCAAATCAATAACATCAGCATTCTGAGCTTGACTGTTATGTTCATAAATCTCCTCAGTGTTTGATTCTTTATTAAGCTTAACAAAATCTACAGTATCTGCTTTGTCACAATACGGTGATTTTCCTTCAAAATCTGCTTTGTTTACTCCTGTTGTCTGAAGATGATTACCTTTACTTGACCAATGAGTTGTGTCAGTTTTCTCATTAGATTCTTCTAATCTTTTGCTTTCATTACCAAGAACTTCTTTTTCAAATGTTCTTGGTCCCAAAATTTCAAGAACTGTTTTTTCTTGTATATTATTAACTTTGCCTGTATTTTCATCTTCAATGTCATCAACTGTGACAAACCCTTCACCAAGCTGAGACGTGATAAAATCTTCATCATGATTGCCAAACTCTTGCTCTGAATCCTTATCAGAAAAAGCTCCTAATTCATCATTTTCTTTGAAATCATTTTTAAATTTTGCTTCCTTTTCAGTATCAATGATTTCTAAGTGAACTTTTTCTGATGCCAATGTACTGCCCTCAGAATTGATATTTTCTGAGGATACTGTACTTTGGTCCTTTTGTGCTTGTGTACTTAAATCTTTTTCAGGAACAGATTGTGCACTACTAGCAATGCGTTTCTCCACTGTAGATGTAGACACCATTGAAGCATTTGGAACTGTAGCCTTTCTTATACCCAATTCTGATGTTTCATGTATCTCAATATTAACATGTACTACATCTGATGATGATTCAACCTCTGGCCTCTGAACGATGCTGTTACCTCCTGTTACATCAATACCTTTGGTGAGGCTTTTGTTTCCTTCACCCTTTTTACCTGAATCAGTTTTATCACTTCCAGGAACATCCACAGCCACAACAATATCACCCTGCAAAGCAGCATGCTCTGCTGTGTTCTCTAAAGCTTTATCGGTGTTTTCTTTATTTTGTCCAGACACATTGATTGGACTGTCAACGGTTAATTCTATTATAACAGATATCTGGTTTTCTTTTAAAACACCACCTTCAGCCCAACTGTTACCTTTTCTATTTGCAGAATCTAATTCTCCTTTGATGTTATCAGAAACACTTACATATGCTTCTTCAGTATCACTGACTTCCTGAATGTTTGCATCTTCCAAATCTTCATGTACAGCTAATTCATCTTCATCCAGTTCTGACTGCTTTAAAAGTTGCAGTTCAAGTATTCTCATGTCCTCTTCAGTTAGCATATCACCTTCATCAAAAATATCCTCAGGACTTGTAACTTGTTCCAAGTCAATAGTTGTAATTGTAGTATCTTCTTCAACTGTCTTGGCTAGTTTTGTCGATTTTTTAGTATCTTCTTTAGTTCGATCAGTATTTTCAGAAATAGATGCATCTATCTTAGCTCTTTTTTCTTTACATATCTCATTATCTCTCTCATTACTTCTGTGTCGCTTTTGTGAGTGACTTTTGCTGGTTTCATATCGACTTGATCTTGATGTTCTTCTTGAAGATTTATTGTGTCGATCTCTACTTCTGTCATGTCTTCTAGAACTTCTGGGAGATCTTGAATGTCGTCTTTCTCTTGAACCACTTCTATGTCTTCTTGATGACTTTTGGGCTGTCGGACTGCTTTTGATTGTTTTTGAGGCTGCAGTTGTTTTGTGCGTAGAAGCAGTTGTTTTGTTTGCAGTTGTTATATTTCTGCAAGAATTATTTTTCTTAATGAAAATATACAACTGCCATTAATAATGAAGTAAAATTCAATTGTTAAAAAAGGAAATGCACTGTAGAGAATGTTTTATATGAACAGCTTGCCCTCTTGTATTGTCATAAATGCACCAGAACCCCTTATAAATTTGATAATCAGATTCCGTGTTCTGGAGCATTTATGATTTCAGAAAAACTCATATATTTTTTGATGGCAGAGCTTTTCCAATAAAAACTCTGCTATCTGCATCTTAAATTCTTCTTACAATGAGGCTCAAAGGAATTTTTTTGGTTTAGATGAATCATTACAGCTGCCCAAAGTTTTGAAAACTTGTTACAACAAATAATACATATTGAATCCATTTGCCTGTAAAATTACTGAGATTTTATCTTGTTATACCCGCTGATTGTGTATTGATTTGTGTATGAATTAGACATATATTGAATAATGAATGTCAGGAAAATTGATGCAAGAGGAACAATTTGCATGTAGCATTCTTTACTTAAAGAAGTAAACTTAAGCTAAATGCAATTATCAATTAACATAACAGAGCTTTTATATTTAATAAACTATTTGGACAAATTTTGATATATTTCATTATAAATGTTTGAGATTAAACAGAACAGCAAATAATTGATAAGAAATTTAATATTTTTCTTTGATATATGGCAACAATCCCTGTCCCAAAACATATTTAAACTGTGAATACAAGTTGACATAAATGTGATATCAATAAGGCGTGTGTGATGATGATAATGGGAATAATGATGGTAACATAAATGGACAAACATTAACCAGGCATCTATTGCACACAGCACCAAACCCATCAGTTTTAACATTTCAAAGTACAGGTGCTAAGATTCAAAATATCTTACCTGATGCTTTAAATACAGACCATTATACTTCCAATGACAAACTGATACAAAAGTATTTATGATACAAACGTATTTATGCTTTAAAAATATAAAAAATAGTACTTTTTCCCAATATACCATGATCAATGGTATATGTGACTTGCATGAACACTGAAAGTAACAATTCCTCATCAGTACTAGTTGTCTTAGTTAACCCATTTATGCCTAGCGTCTAGAAAAAGGCCTTTGCAAACAGGGTAGACCCTGATGAGACGCGGCATGATGCGGTGTCTAATCAGGGTCTGCGCGGTTTGCTTAAAAGATTTTCTGTAAGAAATATTCTAAATATAGAAATAAATATACTAGACATCCCTAATTTTGGAAATAAATTGATACAATTTAGAAGGATGGGAGAGTCCACTAGGCATAAATGGGTTAAGAGTCTAAAATGACAATTCTCCCCATGCCCACCAAATAACTCAGTGAATTCTGACACAAAAATAGCAGACTGACCATGTTAACAGATAAAATAGACTAAATCAGATAAAACAGTGAGATGATGTGGACAAATATGCCTGTCACTTTCTGACTCGGAGATTTTAACAAAAACAGGATCCTTGGATAAATAATTATTGTTATTAGACTCTGATACCTTAAGTTCAGACCCATTTAATCTTTGGGACTTGTCTCTTGTTCCAGCCGCAATGTAGTATCACAGTATATAGCCATTTTCAAAACTTAACAATGTGTATAAATATCACACATAACAACTTATGATTATTAAAATGCTAAATAAGAGCAGTAACACATTTACATACCTGCTGTTTTCAACACTAGCTGAGGATGAACCTGAAACCAAGTAGGAAATTTATAGAGTTCAAGTAGGACATACATGTACAAGTTCTATTATAATTTCCCTTTACTTTACTTAATATGAACAAGAAACCGTCGGAGACGGGTTATGCTCCCCAAAGTTTTTTTTGTCACAATATTGCACAATATATTCAGATAAAAGCAAACGTCTTGAGGGGCATAACTTTGGACAAAATAATACGATGAATGGTTTAGCAACTTAAAAATTTCAAAGGGCCATTACTCTCTAAATAAATCATCTAACCAGAACCTACAAATAACATGCGCATCCCCTCAAGGTAGTTAAGCTTCCCATAAAGCTTCATTGAATTCCAGTCAGTAGTGGTGAGAAATAGCCCAGACAAGAATTGCACTATATGTACAGTTGGGGGAACAAGAATTTTTTATAGAAAATTTCAAAGGGCCATAACTCTGTGAAAAATCATCCGACCAGAACCCGCTGATAATATGCACATCTCCTCTTGGTAGTGAAGCTTCCCATAAAGTTTCATTGAATTCCGGTCATTAGTTGCTGAGAAATAGCCCGGACAAGAATTGCACTATATGTACAGTTAATGGAAAATTTCAAAGGGCCAATGTTTTGACCAACTTTCATGATGATTGGGCAAAAATTGTGACTTCTACAGTGTTTACAAGGTTTCTCTAAAGCCAAATAAGGAAAACTGCCCCGCCCACTGGCGGCCATGTTTTTCAACGGATCGGAACCAGTTTTGAACTCAACCAAGATATCATTAAGACAAACATTTTGACAAAGTAACATGAAGATTGGGCATAAAATGTGACTTCTACAGTGTTTACAAAGTTTTTCTTTTTTTGACCTAGTGACCTAGTTTTTGACCCGTCACAACCCAGTTTCGAACTCATCCGAGATTTCATTGGGACAAAGCTTCTGACCAAGTTTCATGAAGATGGGACAAGAAATGTGGCCTCTAGAGTGTTTACGAGCAAATGTTAAAGGACGGACGGACATACGACGGACAAAGACCGGTCAGAAAAGCTCACCTGAGCAATCAGGTGAGCTAAAAAGGCACAAGAGCTGTTACTAAAAAATAAGTGTGACCAAATGCATAATATTTTATCTAGAGTGAGATTTTATTGCAAACTACAGAAACTGTGAGAATGATGGGAGAAAAACTGTTTGACTTACTGAATGAAACTAGCTAAAAGACACTGTTTAGATAATTAAATGGTAACAACTAAAAATTACCAGAACGTATATGTCTGATGGGAATCAGATTTAAATTATTGGTCTTTACTGAAGTAAACAAGCCAATACACCTGGCCATTAATTGATGACATGGTTGAGGCAGTGGAATTCAGTCCCCGCAAAAGTTTCAAAACCCTTACTCGCCATAAGGGCTGGGAAACTCATAATGGCTTCTACTAATTGAAGTCTATTTGGCCACTCATATACAATTTAGATGTTACTCAAAACATTTTACCTGCCATGATGGCCAATAGTCTGGAAATTTTTCCTGGGCCTTGTGTACTTTTACTTGCTTTGTCAAAGGGCTGATGGACTTAAGCGGAAAATTCGCAATACTATCAAGTGAACATTTACCATCCAGGCTTGGTGCAGGTGTGGACACTGGTGCAGCTTTCTCCACAAACACAGGTATCAGCCTAGGCCGGTTCTCTGTCTTCATGATGGAGAGGCTAAGACTGTCCACCTCTCTCTGCAGCTCTGACCTCGTCAAGATGGACTTGTCCTTGCAGAGGGCAACTATAGTGCTGTAGTCATCTTGGTGTTCCTTGCCCTGTGGAAAGGGAGTTCAAAACATGTTATATACAACTCATTGTCCTTGCAGAGGGCGACTATAGTGCTGTAGACATCTTGGTGTTCCTTGCCCTGTGGAAAGGGAGTTCAAAACATGTTATATACAACTCATTGTCCTTGCAGAGGGCAACTATAGTGCTGTAGACATCTTGGTGTTCCTTGCCCTGTGGAAAGGGAGTTCAAAACATGTTATATACAACTCATTGTCCGTGCAGAGGGAGACTATAGTGCTGTAGTCATCTTGGTGTTCCTTGCCCTATGGAAAGGGAGTTCAAAACATGTTATATACAACTCATTGTCCGTGCAGAGGGCGACTATAGTGCTGTAAACATCTTGGTGTTTCTTGCCCTGTGGAAAGGGAGTTCAAAACATGTTATATTCAACTCATTGTTCTTGCAGAGGGCGACTATAGTGCTGTAGACATCTTGGTGTTTCTTGCCCTACGGAAAGGGGGTTCAAAACATGTTATATACAACTCATTGTCCTTGCAGAGGGCAACTATAGTGCTGTAGACATCTTGGTGTTTCTTGCCCTACGGAAAGGGAGTTCAAAACATGTTATATACAACTCATTGTCCTTGCAGAGGGCGACTATAGTGCTGTAGACATCTTGGTGTTTCTTGCCCTATGGAAAGGGAGTTCAAAACATGTTATATACAACTCATTGTCCTTGCAGAGGGCAACTATAGTGCTGTAGACATCTTATTGTTCCTTACCCTGTTGAATGGTAGGTCAACATGTTATTATAGCAAATAATACTGAAAAGTGAAGTGATACCATATAAGGTGTAATGTGATACTATACAATGTGTGATGTCATTCCATGCAATGTGTGAAGTGATACTATACAATGTGTGATGTGATACTATACAATGTGGATGTGATACTATACAATGTGCGATGTAATACTATACAATGTGTGATGTAATACCATACAATGTGCGATGTAATACCATACAATGTGTGATGTAATACCATACAATGTGCGATGTGATACTATACAATAAGTGATGTGATACTATACAATGTGCGATGTGATACTATACAATGTGCGATGTAATACCATACAATGTGCGATGTAATACCATACAATGTGTGATGTAATACCATACAATGTGCGATGTGATACCATACAATAAGTGATGTGATACTATACAATGTGTTATGTGACACCATACAATGAGTGATGTGATACAATAAAATATGTGATGTGATACAGTATTTTATGGTATGATTCTGTTACATTGTATACTATAAACTTTGTGATAATATACCATATGATATAGTGTGTGGGTGTGATGGAATAACATAAATTATGTAATGTGAAACTATATACAGTGAAACATAATAGCAGAGTAAATGGGACTCTGCCTGACTTACCATGTACCACAGGTTGTGTTTGAGAGACTTGAAGTGGTTGGCTATGGTTGTGGGCCCCAGTTTATCCCTGCACAGCTCACACATGTAGAATGAGTCCAGGCGAATGTCCAACCTCTGATACTCCTTGATGTGTTGTAAACCTGCAAACGGTTGTTAACCAGGAATTGTTAGGAAATTCTGGAGGTGGTTGTTGGGCAGACATTGTCAAAACACTTACGATTAACAAGAATTTGTTTTAAAAAGTATCTGGAAATCATTGTTCATAATAAATTGTTAAGAAATTCTGGAGTTTTTAGGCAGGATTTTTTAAAACACCATGCATTTGCTAGGGCATGTTAAGAAACCATTGAAATGATTATAAACAATTATTGTTAATACAATCTTGAAATTGTTGCTAACATTTAAAGGGGCCTTTTCACAGATTTTGGCATTTTTTAACTTATTCATTAAATGCTTTATATTGATAAATGTAAACATTGGATCGTAAAAGCTCCAGTAAAAAATCAAGAATAAAATTAAAAAAAGGAAAAGAACATTGCCCGGAGCAGGTTTCGAACCAGTAACCCCTGGAGTCCTGCCAGAATCCTGAAGTAAAAACGCTTTAGCCTACTGAGCTATTCCGCCGAGTACACATACTACACATATTTTATACCTTATATAAGGAATCTTCGTAGTTATACAAAATTTAACGACAAAAACAGAACTCTCCAAATTATTCAATCGTTTCGCGTTGCAACGCTTTATAATTTTTAGGTTTTATAATCGTCAAAAGATGCATATAATGGCTATATTAAAGCATGGTAAATGTTCAGTATTACTGTTTCCTCACAAATATCATAACTAACACGAAAATTTGCGAATCTGAAACAACTTTTTTCAATTTTGTCAAATTACCAAAGCGTGAAAAGATCCCTTTAATTATTGACAAATGCTGGAAATGGTTGATAACCAATTAACAGTTGACAAATGCTGGAAATGGTTGTTTACATTGAACTGTAATGAAATCCTGGAAATGGTTGTTAACCAGTTTTTTTAAGGAAACCCTGGAAATGGTTGTTAGCCAGTTTTATTATGAAATCCTAGAAATCGTTGGTTACCAGTGTGTGTTTTCTTAGGAAACCCTGGAAATGGTTGTTAAAAATAACTTGTCATACAAATCTGGAAATGTATGTTAACAATGAATTGTTGACCAAGAAGTTTTAGGAAACCAAAGAAATGTTTGTAAATAAGAACTGTTAAGAAGTTCTGTACACAGTTGTTTACCAGGACTTTAAGAAAATCCTGATAGAGGTTGATAACCAGAAATTATAATGAAAACCAAAAACAACAACAACGTCAACCAGGATTTGCATTGAAACCAAAACAGAATATGGTTGTTAACAGCAATTGTTATATACCCTGTACAAATGAATTTATATCAGAAATGGTTACACAGCCTATAGAAATGCTAAAACTTTGGATTATAAAAAAGAATCATATGAGCCGTGTTCTGAGAAAACTGGGCATTATGCATGTGCGTAAAGTGTCATCCCAGATTAGCCTGTGCAGTCCACACAGGCTAATCAGGGATGACACTTTCTGCTTTTATGGTATTTTTAGTTTCAAGGAAGTCCGTCCTTACCGAAAAATCACGTTTAGGCGGAAAGTGTCGTCACTGATTAGCCTGTGTGGACTGCACAGGCTAATCTTGGACAACACTTTACGCACATGCATTATGCCCAGTTTTCTCAGAACACAACTCATATAATGATACAACTTACCAAGTAAAGGGTGGCTGCTGAAGGTGGACGCGTAATTCATCAGGAACTTGGATTTACGTGCACTGAGAAAGATCAAGCCTTGCTGCATCTTGCTCATTAGGATTCCTTAAGAATTTACATTTTATTTAATGTTAAGCATTGAAATAAAAAATATAAAAAATATATAAAATACAGCTGTGAAATAAATCCTTATGTTACTCACCATGCACTCGGTCAGAAAAATACTTAATATTATTTAATAACAAGGCAGTCCAAGCAAGAGACACCTATATCTCCCCCATGAATCTTTTGACCTTCAAATAGTCACCTTGACCTTGAGCCAACCATCTAGATTCATGACTTTTGCACATGGTATCAAGGACCTTAATATAATATTCAAGTTTTATTAAAATCGTTCAAAGGGCATCGGTCATATATACCAACAAGAGCTCCGCATAACGGATGCAAGGCTCTGCTGCAGAAGCAGTTTTGAATAAATGAAAGCATATCATTTTTATTTTTTTTAGAGGTCACAGTGACTTTGACCTTTGACCTAGTGACCCAAAATGGTTGTTGCATGTAGAACGCATCAAAGTGCAGCTACATATGAAGTTTCAAAGTTGTAGGTTGAAGCACTTTAATTTTAGAGCAAATATTCAAACCTTAACAAAATGTTAAGGTTTTAGCACAACGCAGACGGCGGACGACGAGCTGGCTATGACAATACCTCAGGTTTTCTCCAAAAACAGCCAAGCTAAAAATAGAGGCTCAAACTTTTGATCTTAAGGTATGACCTTAATCTTACGCTGACATGATTGTCACATCCTCTTAAATACTAAAACATTTGAGGCAAGTTTCACAGAATCCATCAAAGCGTATAGGAAAAACAGAGCAGAAACTGAAGAGTTATGGACTGGCTGACCAATGAAGGGGATTCCTATTCCTATGTATATTCCCTCGTCCCCCTTTTAAAGTGGGGCATAAGAAGGAAGTGGTGGTGAAGGCATTTTTTGTTTGAATAGCTTGGAAAAATAGATGCAAATATTGAAATGTCTTACCGTTCTCCACCAACCAGTCAAAATCTGGATCTTCTTTTTCAGCCACTGTAAAAAGAACAGAAATATTATAATGATATACTGAACCAGTACCAGAAAAAAAAATCAACTTTTACTCACTTCCTATGCAAAACAATGTTTTAAACTCTCTTAATAATATATTTAATTGCAGTGTAATAGTTCTTAGGTAACCATCCTACACAAGGTTCTCAAGATATTGGATGGGAATCAATTGTCTTCTTTCCCACCAGCCTACAGACCTTCAGAAGAACCGACCCAGGTGCAAAGCAATATATCAACGCTTCTTTGAAGAAGGACATAAATCAATTATAATAGGCTATATATTTCCCTTACACAAATCTTATACTGTGCTCCACCATGTATAACGGGCAATCATGAACAACCTGCACCAAATTTATTATGTTAACATCGGCCGTTTAAACCTTCAAGATATGTTAACAACAGCCGTTTAAATCTTCAAGATAATAGGGCGTAGTATTCTGGAAAAAGAAACATTGTGTCTATTATAGATATTTACGAAGAATAATGTTGTACCAGTGTATAACATGCACCCATTTTTGAAATTAAAATTGTGGGGTATAACACTGCACATACTAAATGGTTAAGAATTGTAGCTGATACTTACAAATATGACAAATATTCAGAGCCTCTTCCTGACCCAGCTTTTCGCTCGCCGTCTGCTGGCTGGATTTCAGTTCCGTCTCCAATGCCTGATGCACCGCAGACTTCACAAGATCCAAACCAGTCACGGGCTCTGGCTCAGACTGGTTTTCTTGCATGCCTTGCTGGACTGGTATAATAATTCCATGTGTTTGAGATACAGTTGACTGCTGAAGGAAAGGCAAGACACCTTGGGGACTTCCATGCGTTAGAGCTGATTGTGATGGTGGCATGGCTTTGTTAGCAAGTTCTCCCGCTGTGGCTGTGGCAGTATTTTCCATTTCCATTCTGATGTGTGCTATGCCTTGTCCTACAGATTGAGTAATGGTGGAAACAACACCAACTGCAGAAATATTTTGGCCTTTATCTGCCAAATTATTGAGTCCAGCAGAATTCGAAGCAACGTTTTGGCTCGTTAAAACAGCATCTTGGGTGTTGCTTTTAATCCCAGTCCATGTCTCTGCGGTAGAATGCAGAGCTGCTGTTTGTTGTGGTCTAAGGTTTGAATCAACCATTGTCAGTGGCTGTACGGTGTGGGATGGCGCCAGTACAGGATATGAGGGTAATGCCTGTACAGGCTCTTGCTTTGCAGTCTGTACAGAACCAGGGAGTGTAGTCTGTACAGACGTGGACATGGTGTTCCGTGTCAGACTTATGTCTGCTGTTTGGGCAATTGAAAGTGCTGATTCTAAAAAATACCTAAAAAAAGTTTCTTTTTTACTCAATACTTCTGCGTGGGGTGGTATTTTACATTCTTCTAATAATAAATTTAACCTGTTTCCTAACAGAATTACATTGTGGAAAAAAACAGTGCAGAATATCATTTTTAAATGACATACACACAAAAAATAAAATTTGTCAAATAAAACATTTATTTACTATAACCAATTCTTCCATGTCAATATTCATTCTAACTTTCATTATAATTGATATTATTCTAAATTAACCATTTTTGGCTCAGAAGCAAGTTGAACAAGCGATGTGTTTGTGAAACACTATGTCCCCATATATATGACCTTTGACCTTGAAGGATGACCTTGACCTCTCACCACTCAAAATGTGCAGATTCATGAGATACACATGCATGCCAAATATCAATTTGCTATCTTCAATATTGCAAAAGTTATGACCAAGGTTGAAGTTTTGGCACAGAATGACAGACAAACAGACATCCAAAACAATATACCCCTGATCATTCGATCAGGGGCATAAAAAGGCTATTTGCAAGCAGCATTAAACCAGAGCAGCCTGCGAGTAACTCACAGTCTGATCAGGTTTTATGCTGTTTGCTGCTCATCAGTACCTGACGGTTGGCAACAAAGTGTTTAAAACTTGAAACTAGTAAGAAAGCTCGAAAAACTTCATTTGATTTTCTCATGGACTACAAATGCGTCACAGTGCCAATCTGAGAGGTAAAGGATTAAACAATTAACTGATGTAATAGTATATAAATATTACATGTCTGACAGGATGACAGTTAATTTGTCAACTTGAGGAAATACTGTCCCCGAGACTGACAGTATTTTTCCGAAATTCGACAAATTTACTGTCACCCAGTCAGACATGTAATATTTATTTTATTATACCGAAAAAACTATTCAAACATGAACAATTTATATGAACCATGAAAATCATTTACTGGCAATATTGCTTGCCATTTTTTTTGTCAGATTGACAGATTAGGTCATCTGTTTATACAACGGAAATGCAAAACTGCGTACTGCGCATGCGCGAATGGCACAGTATAATTATTTACCATTCGGCATGTGATTGCTAAGGTAGCGGGCGACAGTATTTTTTGGACAGGAAATTTTTCCCTGCTGGGTCTGACAGTATTTCTATGTCACAATGGCCTATGGGAGTTTAGCATTGTGAATAAAAGTGAGATATAATGATACAATATTCAATACCAGAAGAAGTTGTTGTTGTGCAGGTTTCTCCAGTCCCTTGCGGCGCACTCACATTCTTGTTAATGGATGCAGCAGTCCCCATGGCCAGAGGTCTTTTCTGCCGTGAAACTCTAATAGGCTTGGCCTGTACCTTTCCATCTAGAAATGTGCAATGGATTGTATGTTTATACGGTGTTATATATGTAACCCTGTAATCGCATTGGTGTAATGGATATGGTGTCCGCCTAGCTATCGGGAGGTCACGGGTTCGATCCCCACTGTGTGTTCTTTAGATCTCTGCCCCATAGACACCAAGTACTGGTTCTAGTCCCAGCAAACGGACTCGAGAGCGTTTCAAATAAGCCTTAGGTTTTCTATGCAATCAAGCTTAAATAAATGAGTTTGAACTAACCCAGCTCAACAAAACCCGACCACACCACAATGGGGATTGAACTTGAGCCCTTCTGGCTCCAAAGCAGGCACTCTATCAGGTCCCTATCAAAGCAAGCCCACAAAGCAAGGTAGTATAAGTGCTCCTTAAACCTCGACCTAATACCAAATATAAAACCTGTGAATTTTGTGGTCTCATAGAACTAATATGGCTAATAATTTGTTTTAATAATCACAAAGAAATAGAATGTCTTAGTTGAAAAAGGGACCTAGTTTTTGTAATTTTAAATTTAGGTTAACACAAATTGTTTAAAAAAAAATGTTTATCAGACTATTCTTATTTAATTGTGCTTAGGCCACTCCAAATTGATTTGTTGGTCTACGGATTTAAAAAAAAAACAAGCAAATTCATTGAATTGATATCCCCCGCCTATATGCTTCTGGACACAAGAGTATTATATTTGACACTCAAACAAGCATTTTTTTAAGATTACAAAGGGCCATAACTCCGTTATTAACAGATGGTGTACAATTCCATTTGGCATGCATTATCCTCTTATCCATATATATACTCATACGAAGTTTCAATGAAATACGCCAAAGCACTTCCAAGATATGGCTCCGGACACAAAAGTGACAGACGGACGGACAGCGCCAAAACAATATCCCTCCGCCTCTGGCGCGGGATATATACTCATACCAAGTTTCAATGAAATCCGCCAAAGAACTTCCAAGATATGGCTCCGGACAAAAAAGTGCCTATAGTAAAAAGCATTTTTTCAAGATACAAAGGGCCATAAGTCTGTTTTTAACAGATTGTATACAATGCCATTTGGCGTGCATCATCCTCTTATGCATATATATATACTCATACCAAGTTTCAATGAAATCCGCTAAAGCACTTCCAAGATATGGCTCCGGACAAAAAGTGCCTATAGTAAAAAGCATTTTTTCAAGATACAAAGGGCCATAACTCTGTTTTTAACAGATGGTGTACAATGCCATTTGGCGTGCATCATCCTCTTATGCATATATATACTCATACCAAGTTTCAATGAAATCCACCAAAGCACTTCCAAGATATGGCTCTGGACACAAAAGTGCCTATAGTAAAAGCATTTTTTCAAGATACAAAGGGCCATTACTCTGTTTTTAACAGATGGTGTACAATGCCATTTGGACGTGCATCATCCTCTTATGCATATATATACTCATACCAAGTTTCAATGAAATCCGCCAAAGCACTTCCAAGATATGGCTCCGGACACAAAAGTGCCTATAAGTAAAAAGCATTTTTTCAAGATACAAAGGGCCATAACTCTGTTTTTAACAGATGGTGTACAATGCCATTTGGCGTGCATCATCCTCTTATGCATATATATACTCATACGAAGTTTCAATAAAATCCGCCAAAGCACTTCCAAGATATGGCTCCGGACACAAAAGTGCCGGACGGACGGAAGGACGGACGAACGGACAACGCCAAAACAATATCCCTCGGCCTCTGGCGGGGGATAAAAAGTTGAAGAGGCGGGCGAATTTTTAAAACAAATTTCTTTGAAAACAGAAATTTTTTCGAGCGAGTGAAGAGCAAAGAATAAAAAAAAAAATCACATTACGATTGAATAATATTGCATTAACAAGAGATACAGGTTTAAACATCTATAGTGTCCATTCAAATCAATTCTTGCAAAGTAAAGAATCTATGTACAAACAAGCAATAATATATCTATGAGTTACATACTTTTCAAATGATAATGCACTAAAATTAGGTTTCAGCACTTTAAAATGTAGAACACAAGTCTAAAGCTAGTGTTTTCATATCAGGAATAGCATTACCTGTAAGTTTTAATTAAACATCTTCTAATGCAATTAGTAAAATAATATTTTAATTTTATATTGAATAACTCTTTCATAAAGATTCTGCGCTGTAATATGAATTTGCAGCCGTTAAAGGTTCCGATATGATTTCATGTCGGAACGCTGCTACAGCAAATTGACATTAAACGATAGGACCTCGGTGTAAATTGACCTCATATTTATAGGAGTAAATTGCATATGACTTTTGACCACGAAATATAACCATATCATTGAAGTGAGGGACACATGTCTACCTACTGCTGCTTATATTTGAACGAAGTTTTCAATAGTGAAAGCTGTGAAAAGGTATACAGTGTTGCAAGCTGTGAAAATGTATACCATGTTGCAATAACACTTGAAGAGGGACAATCCTCAAAATGATAATGGCAGACAGTCGGACAAAGGCCATGCATATAATCCATTGGCGATACCTTATTTTATTAGGGGCATATCGATGGCTAGTACGGTATGGTATTATTCTGAAATAAATGTATACATTACAAAGAACTTTTTGATGTTTCTAAAATAAACGGACCTAGCTGTAAAACATGTTCCATCAACCATGTATTTCAATACTTCTAAAACATTGTCCCTGTGACTCTTTTAGACCAGCCTTTAATGATTTTATGTTTATTTTTCGTTCACTTACAATTGTGTTATATGAAAAATTTGCCTACATATAGGGAAATAATGTCCATATGCCCATTTAATGAAGAAAATGCATAAAAAACTTACGTCATGTTTCCAGATGTTGTTTCAAATTGAACATGCTTCAACAGTATCTGCCGATAGTTGCATGTTCAAACGTGAACAAACACATTCAAATAAGTCACAGAACGAAGCAGATGTGTTTATATTTATAAGGGTTGGCTGCAGCAACTTTTCTCCGCAATTTGTTAAAACGGTCACGCAGGAAGCTATTTTTCTGATTGTCTCGATCAAATTTTCGAGTGACTACAGTTTTCAATTAAAAAGGTTACGAAACACTATATTTGGCACTCATATTCAGCATCAAAATCGTTTCTGAGAGATTGCTTTTTTTTATTTTTTCATAAATTATAAAAAAAACACATGCGCTATGGTTACAGAAGGACACAAAAATGAGTGCGAGCAGTATAAAAAATATTTATTTTTCCATTTAGAAAAAATAGGTGCGGCAAATCCAACGACCAACATATCAATTTGGAGTGGCCTTATGTACAATATTTTTGGCCTTGTTTATTATATCTAAGCAATTTTTGCAATATATTTTTCCTGCTAAGTTAAAACTCCATAAGGCAAATATAGGAATGTCCGATAGGTAAACAATGTCACATACGTCTAAAAACAAGCAAATTCATTGAAATGATATCCCCCGCCAATATGCTTCGGACACAAAAGTGTTATATTTGACACTCAAAAAAGCATTTTTTCAAGATACAAAGGGCCATAACTCCGTTATTAACAGATGGTATACAATCCCATTTGGCATGCATCATACTCTTATCCATATATATACTCATACCAAGTTTCAATGAAATCCGCCAATGCACTTTCAAGATATGGCTCCGGACGGACTGACGGAAAGACGGACGGACAACGCCAAAACAATATCCCTCCGCCTATGGCAGGGGATAATAACATCCATACAAGTCCAGTAAAACTCAACCTGTATCCATATAAGTGCCGAGCTTCATTGTGTAAACGGTCTCGAACATAGCGTTGAACGAGACGTCTATGAAATCCACAAGTGCCTCCGTGTTGTGGTTCTTCTTGTAGTGTTTTGCAAGCGCTGTCTTACCGCGAGCTTTAAACACGCACTTGTCACACTCGTACGGGAAGGAGTGTGCATAGCTGATGTGATTGGTTGCTGATAGGCGCAGGTTACGTATCAGATAGCCGCATAATTTGCAGCGGAAACGCTCTGGGCCTGAAATGATATAAGAAATCAAGTTTAAAGAGCTCCAAATTATCCTTTTGTTTTTTTATCCCTTCCTTTCATGTAAAAAAAAACAAAAACTCATCCCACAACAACTTTTTTTTTTAACCCTTCCTTCAGTTAATGTCTGAAAAATAAACGATACCATTTACGGTATATCAAACTGTTTATGTTTGTAATTCTATGAATCCAGGCCCCTGAAATGTAATTTAACTGTAGAAAATGTCGATTGGATTGTTTGCTCATTAAAAATAAATTCATTGAAATAACGGATATTTGGAAATGTAATTCTTCACAAAAATTGCCTTACAATACCAGGCAAGTCCACTTTTGCCAAATTGTTTGTGTATCATAAATTATACAAATAGTTCATACCAAATGCTCAATTCTTATATGGCCACAACATAGTTGGTATAAAATGATTGAAGAGCTTACTCATATTATCAGCCCATAAAAGCGTGGCAAGAAGATTGGCTCTTTTAGACATATATAGAAAAGACGTTTGTTGCCCCCCACCATACCACAAAACATGCATGCTTTTTATGATTACCTCCAAGTGTGTCCATTAAAGTTTGTACCCAAGTTTTTTGCAAGGGATACAACTTCTAATCAAGGTTCACATGTGTGTCAAGTTATTTTGAAATTTATGTTCATATGGTAAAGTTATCCCTTCAGAATCAATAACAATTTCCAATAGTTACAAAGTCTTTTTTATGACTTCAAAGTGTGACCTTCCCATTTGAGATGGCACGCCATCTGAGGTAACATTTGTGCATTTGTGTGTTACAAACTTATTACAAAATATGATCAATATACTATTAATTTGTGGCTAAGACAGGATTTTTTGGACTGACATCGAAGCAGCCGCACTCCCAGTTAGACAGAAGGACTAAGGCAGTAGTACAGTAGGACTAAGGCAGTAGTACAGTAGGATTAAGGCAGTAGTACAGTAGGATTAAGGCAGTAGTACGGTAGGATTAAGGCAGTAGTACAGTAGGATTAAGGCAGTAGTACAATAGGATTAAGGCAGTAGTACGGTAGGATTAAGGCAGTAGTACAGTAGGATTAAGGCAGTTCGGCAATAGTACAGCCATGTGCTGCAATTTTTTGGGGGTATTTTTTTCTTATATTGATTTATACCTTGTTTTAAAATTGGCACCAGTTAAATTTCATCCTCCGTGACCGTTTTATGGTACAGAAGTCTTAAAACTTAACTTCATTTTAAGATTTGCACCATCTTAAAGTTAACAACACATTACATTCTCATAATTATTTATTCAGGATGCAACATTCGATCCATGTTTTCATGAAAAAACACAGTTATCATAATCATGGTATGTAACAATTACAAATAGTAATTACATCTACGTAAGATTCGGTTGAGATATGACAACAAACGATTGGTTGAATTATCAGACTGGCATTGACAATGGTTTGATTTAAAAATGTAACTGGAAAGCAGTTACAAGATTCATCTACGTTCAACCGTCTTTATAGATACAAAGTTCAATATTGATCCCGTAATAACTATAAGTTTATAGAAACTTAAAAATAATGATTAGTTTTAGTGTCAGAAAATTTTGATACAAAAAATTATTCACAAAATACAGATGTTCAAAAATTAAGATACACACTAAAAATATTGCATTCATGATCAGATACGTGTATGTTAATGTGTATATTGTCATTTGATTCAGGTGATTGTAAAATACCACGCCCTATAGTATAAATAACTTTTATATATGTTTCACTATAAAATGTTGGGTAAAACCATTGTCTATTACAGGTATACATAGTCATTTACCCAATAAGGCAAATGTAATGGTCCAATTCCTTAAGAGGCTTGTCTGCCAGGTTTTATTACCTTAATCCGGTTGTATAAATGCATAATGGCAGTGTCGAAAGATAAGCTCACCAGGGCAGAACTCTGATAAAATAGCATTGTAAAATAAACTGTCAGAAAATGTTGAGTAATTAATTATGGACAAAAATCTGTATGTCCGAAAAAATTAGAGTCATGAAATATACATGTAATTATTTTGGTTAAAAAAGGGGTAGTCCAAAAATGTAGAATGTCCAAAAACTTAAGAGTTATTACGGTAATTGACCAGTTGCCAAATTATCGATCGCTTCGCCCACATAGTCACGTGGTCTAGTGATTAGAAAACTCCGACAAGCAGATCGCAATTATAGCGGATTACGTGAGGGAAATTCTATATTTGTAATGATGTATTATGCTCTTTTCTATCATATACATTATTAAAGCCGCACACTAAACTAAACTGCTCTGTAAAACGTTAATACAATCATAAAAACTTTAGAGAGAAATGGCGTAATCAAAATAAATGAGTTAACGGCAGACTGACTATCAGAAACGTTTCTTATACATAGTATATAGGGAGGTGATGAAAAATCCGTTTTAAAAATGAGCATTTATTTTATATTGATTTTGAACTTGTATTCAACCGTCAGACAGTGAACCCGGTGGCTATTCATATATAATTTTGAAAATATTTTTATTAAATGCAAATGACATATCCATATCATGATGGGTTTTTTTGTTTATTAAAAATGTTTAGATCTTTGTTTTATTGTGTTATTTTTAAAAAGACACCGATTTGTTTATTTAGATATAAATTAAATTTTGATTGTAACCATAATTTAATACAGGCCTAATTTCATGGTTTCATTAACAGATAGTCTAATATGCATTTTATTTCATTTATGTTAATGCGAACCTGTTACATTTCACTATCAAAAAATGAAATGTTGGTATTACGGTGCTGTTCACAAACATTCGAATTGAATACATTTAGCATATTATGCATTTGCTTATTTATAACAAGATGGCCTTATATGTTAATTGCAATTTTCACATTTCTCCCCGTATCAATATATGTTGTATTAGAAATGCTGTTGTTGTATTATAAGCCGTACATTTTACACTTGAAGTCACTTTAAGCTGGCTAAGCCGCATTGAAATCACCTTTTTGTTGTTTTTACTTTAGTTAAAACAATATTTAAGTTAACAATTTATAATGATTTCCCTTGTTTATGATCCACAGAAAATAAATATATAATTGGAAATCATTTAAGTAATTAAATAGTTTTCTTTTCTTGTGTACAGTACCTAACAATGCCTTAATGTTCCTTCATTCTGAGATCCACGCAACATACTGTTATTTATTAATCATCGACAATTACGCTGAGATTAATAAGCACGTGTGGCAATTATTATGTTGCCCAAATTGCTTAATAATATTGTGCATCAAACGGTATAACACGTTTTATAGAACACACACCTGGTGTGGTAAAACTATTTATTGTGTTTGTTTTCTCATTACTCGTTCATATGTTCAAGAAATAAAGATAAATTAATAACCTTTTATAAAGTATGTATAGCAGCTACAATTTTGAATAATGATCGAACAGTAATGATCATGCATTTGATATAAAATCTGTGTAAACTCTTAAAAATTACGTCCATTCCATATGTACAACACGCTTTGTTTGTCGGACAAAATGGCGGCCAGATAAGCGTTGCTGAGGGGTGTGTGAAAAGTCGATATCTGATTGGCTGATCGACAGAATGTGGGCGGAGTTGGCGACTGGTCAATTTCTAAATGAAACAATAATTAAAATCAAACATTCAAAAATATACAGAACAAGTCATGTTGCCTACTAATGTCAAATCATGAATATGTTTGAACAAGAAATATGTTTGTCAGAAACACTATGTCCCCTTTTGTGCCGCTTTGAAGCTATATATTTGACCTTTGACCTTGAAGGATGACCTTGACCTTTCACCACTCAAAATGTGCAGCTCCATGAGATACACATGCATGCCAAATATCAAGTTGGTGTCTATAATATTGCAAAAGTTATTGCAAATGTTAAAGTTGGGGCAAACAAACAAACAAACAAACAAACAAACAGACAGGGCAAAAACAATAAGTCCCCCACTAAAGTGGTGGGGGACACAAAAATTCAAACATGGCACTTATATATATACATATTTTCAGCCCAATAATATGCTCAGTCCAATAAATGTTTAAATGACATGTCCACCCCCCAAAACAACTTTTTAAATGTGGGAAAACATACCTCTGACTTCAAAAAGATTTATTTAATAATCATTGCAGATGGTAAAAGTACTCAAACAATTTTATGCATGTTTTCAACACTATCTTAACTAAATCAAGGGGACTAATTGTATACATAATCACTTTCAAACCAATAATGAACAACGACAAAGAAGTAAAGAAACAATATGCAAGATTGCTTGTAAAAAACACTACTTTTCACTTGCTAATTATATCTCAGCAAACATAAACCAAATAAACCAAAATTAAAGGTGGGAAGAGGTAATATAAGAGCCACATAAATACTAAAACTTAACGAATATTTTTTTTATAATATTTTTTAAAATAAAGATAACCCGTTAAAATTCAGTGTTCCTTATAGCAACAGACACAATTTCAATGCTAAATGTGGTCTGGTAACATAGATTTAATGAGATACAAAATGCTATTTTTTATTTTTGTGTCACAATATATTCCATGTTAATTTCCTGCAACGAAATTGGAACATTTACCATACCACATCTAGCGTTGAAATTTTGACTATTGCTAAAAGAAACACTTATTTTTTATGGGTTAATTTTATTTTATGAAATATGAAATTAATTGTTGATTTTGAGTACTTTTATGTGGCTTAAAGCATAGCCACTTGCACAATATTTGAAACAATAGTATTTTTTTTAGACGTCTTTTAGACATCTTCTTTTCTCCATAATGCTGTGTTTGATATAAAACAAAAAATAATGTCTTTGTCATAAATATTCAATATTTCTTTAATGTATGCTCCCATTCCACTGCTCACATCCATTACCCCTCTTCAGAGGAGTTATCGGTATAAACTGAACCTCATCTAAGCGGGAGGATTTTGTAACATATCGAAACCATGAGTTTCTGTTATTAGGGCTCCATTGGTCATTGTCCCCTAGGGTACTACTTACATGTAAGTATTCTTAAATGTACCCCGGGTACAGAAAATATACTCAAACGTACCCAGGAATTTAAACGCTAAATTAAGCGTTGAAGGCTTTAAAAACAATTAATCATGTTCATATTTATGTCAATATTTTATGAAGGGGCCTCTATATTATTGAAAGCATTACTCAAAAAGCATGTGTTGTTCAAAGAGAATTTTGTTTATTTATTCCATAGCGCGTTTTACGCCATCTGATTTGGGGCTGGAATAAAACTCGGGTACAGTCTAAATTGGCCGGGTACGTTTGAGTTTATTTTCTGTACCCGGGGTACATTTAAGTATACTTAAGAGTACCCGGGGTACATTAAAGTAGTAACCATGCTGACAATGACCAATCAAGCGTTATTAGGCCATATTCCATAGTCTCACAAAAACATTATATATTTACGCACAAAGCCATAGAATTATACCATTTTATACCATTTTACGAAAATGGCAACCTGTAGTTGTATCATTTACTAAAATAAAACCTAGAGTTTTATCATTTCGTGGACTTGTTAACAGATTTTCCATTCTTTGAAAAAGGTCATTTAATGTATTTACCACATAAAACTATAATATTTGGAGTAGTTCACCTCAGACCCTAATGAACTGAACTGTTTTCATCAGCTTTTGTGAGGATAAAAGAATATATTTTAAATGCCATGTTATTAATACACATATGCTCCAAATTTACAAGTGTTTTAAGTGTTACAAACGCTAACTATTTTACCAATTTAGCTCAATTGCATAGAAAGCCTAAGGCTTATTTGAAGCGCTCTCAAGTCCGTTTCCTGAGACTAGAACCAGTACTTGGTGTCTATGCGGGAGATCTTAAAAGAACGCTCCGATAGTGTGGATTGAACCTGTAACCTCCTGTTCGCTAGGCCGACACCATATCCACAATGCCACGGCACATTCTACTGATTTTGTTTCATGATTATCCACAGAAGAACAAATATTTCTTTATTTACAGTTTGCATGCCTGTTCTTTTAATCTTTGACAAGTTTGTAAAAAGAAAATTGTCATTTTGCTAACCTGTTAAGAAGTCCCTTTAACAAATATAGAATTCTAGGATTTTACTATTTAGCAAAATTGAACCCTGGGTTTAACGAAATAGAAACCTAAGGTTTTATCATTTTAAAATAACAGAAAGATATAGTTTTCCTTATGTAGGCAATGCTCTCAAAACGGACATATTTTCTTGGTTTTTTTTTGGGCCTAAAAAGAGTCCTCAGCAGTCATCCACAAGTGAAATAAGACACAGTTGAACTGCATCAAGAAAAGTATCTAATCCTGCATTGCTTAGGTTCACCCCGTCAATACTTAACAAATCAGGAAAAGCACATTCAATAGGTTTCAGTGTGAAACCGTTTTTCATTTTCAAACATCTTCTACGTCCAAAACGGTTTACGCAGTGCCGCTTCTTATTTAATGGACCTTCGCCAATCCAAGCTCTTCGAGGCAGAATGTCACTCCAAACAATTTTTGAATCTGGATAAGTTGAGCGAAGTCTTGCAGTTCCAGTCTTTATCAAGTTTCGAATTTTAATATTAGACTGTTTTTCAATATCGTTTCCACCGATGTGGACTACGATGCATATAGGCGTTGAAACAAATGTTACTAAATATTCTAGTCTTTCTAAGAAGTTAATCCAAGCAAAGTCAGTCATGCCACACCACTGCACTGTACTGTTCAAAGTTAGGCTAGGTATTGATCGTTGTCGAGCGCGCACTCCCGCCCAGTGTATTATAGAGTCGCCGAGAATCCAGATTTCTGAAGTAAAGGAAGCGATGTATTTTATATGGTGGTACAAAAAATGCTGTAGCCTTTTAAGACAAGTAGAAGCTAGAAGAGACTGTAGTGAAAAAAATGCTCCCAACGCCGCATGAAGTAATACGTAGCAAGTTGTTACAGTAAAAAATTGGAGACTAGGTCATGTACTGCGCCGCTTTGATTTATTTAACAAAAATAAATAATTTAGAAGGTCAGATAATTATGTCCATTTAAAGCTTATTACTTGCCTTGGATTTGTTTTTTAGACCCTGTGACCTAGTTTTTGACCCGTCATGACCCATATTCTAACTTGACATAGATATTGTCTAGATACAACTTCTGACCAAGTTTCATAAAGATCGTATTGTCTAGATACAACTTCTGACCAAGTTTCGTAAAGATCGGATGAAAACTATTTGAATTAGAGAGCGGACACGAAAAGTGTAACCGACTGACAGACTGACTGACAGACTGACGGACAGTGCGAAAACTATGTACCCCTTTTCTTCGAAAGGAGGCATAAAAATAATGAAATTCTACATTGAAAAAAGTGCCTACCTGTTGTAGTTTTAAGATCCCATATGCACAACTTAAAAAATAAGGAAAGTCCAGGCATGTTTGAATATTGTTTGTCAGAAAGTCTAAACAATCTTCTCTAGACTTGTGCCTGTATAATCCCCATTTACTTTTTATAGGGCAATATACAAACTAAAGTCAGAGAGCCATGGCCGTAGTCAGAGATTTTTACTTATCCCGGGTTTATTGCAAACAGATTATCTTCTTCTCTGCTTTGTGAATGAGTCCAGTACCCATTCACTCCAAAATTGCTTTAAAAAATCTAGCAAATTGGAATAATGAAAAGGAGATTTAAACAAGAGCACCGCCTTGCGGGTGCAGACCGCTCATCTATTTTCTTTTTAAAGGTGAAGGGACTCTCATTTTCAATCACAAAGGAGGGAGGGGTGGAGTGAAGAGCGGTGCATTGTGTGGGGGTGTGGACATTTATTACATTTTCTTCCAAAAATGCGAAAAAAAGGAAAAAAAAAATCGGGGGTGGGGGGGGGGGGGGGGGGGGGGTGGGGGGGGGATTCTTGGGTGCGATGGTTGGACGGTATTTCAAACATAAAATAATAAAAATAAATATTTGTGTTTTTTAACCGTTTCATAAAAAAAAATGGGGGGGGGGGGTGAGGTGGGGGGGTATAGTGTGAGGGTGTGGTGGTAATTTGTGAGATGATCTTAAAAAAAAAAAAAATAGGGGGGGGGGATTCGGGTGGGGGGAGGGGGGTGGGGGGGATTCTTGGGTGCGATGGTTGGACGGTATTTCAAACATAAAATAATCAAAATAAATAGTTTTTTTTTTTAACCGTTTAAAAAAAAAATTGGGGAGGGGGTTGGGTGGGGGGGGGGGGTATAGTGTGAGGGTGTGGTGGTCATTTGTGAGATGATCTTAAAAAAAAAAAAAGTTTGGGTGGAGTCTATTGTGGTATGTCAGGTAAGAGTACTTTTGTCAAAGTATCAATCAAATCTAATCATAAATAAAGAAGTTATGGCAATTTTAGAGAAGTTTAATAATTTGACCTTGAGAGTCAAGGTCATTCAAAGGTCAAGGTAAAATTCAACTTGCCAGGTACAGTAACCTCATGATAGCATGAAAGTATTTGAAGTTTGAAAGCAATAGCCTTGATACTTAAGAAGTAAAGTGGATCGAAACACAAAATTTAACCATATATTCAAAGTTACTAAGTCAAAAAAGGGCCATAATTCCGTAAAAATGACATCCAGAGTTATGCAACTTGTCCTTTTACTGTACCCTTATGATAGTTTGCGAGTGTTCCAAGTATGATAGCAATATCTATGATACTTTAGGGGTAAAGTGGACCAAAACACAAAACTTAACCAAACTTTCAATTTTCTAAGTATAAAGGGCCCATAATTCCGTCCAAATGCCAGTCAGAGTTACATAACTTTGCCTGCACAGTCCCCTTACGGTAGTTAGTAAGTGTTGCAAGTATGAAAGCAATAGCTTTGATACTTAAGGAATAAAATGGACCTTAACACAAAACTTAACCAAAATTTTCAATTTCTAAGTATAAAAAGGGCACATAATTCTGTCAAAATGCACGCCAGAGTTATCTAACTTTGCGTGCCCAGTCCCCTCATGATAGTAAATAAGTGTACCAAGTTTGAATGCAATAGCATTGATACTTTCTGAAAAAAGTGGACCTAAACGCAAAACTTAACCAAAATTTTCAATTTTCTAAGTATAAAAAGGGCACATAATTCAGTCAAAATGCACGCCAGAGTTATCTAACTTTGCCTGCCCAGTCCCCTCATGATAGTAAGTAAGTGTACCAAGTTTGAATGCAATAGCATTGATACTTTCTGAGAAAAGTGGACCTAAACGCAAAACTTAACCGGACGCCGACGCCGACGCAGACGCCGACGCCGACGCCGACGCCAAGGTGATGACAATAGCTCATAATTTTTTTTCAAAAAATAGATGAGCTAAAAATGAATAGTCAAAACAAGTATTCTTATAAAATAAATGCATTTCTTTCACTTTGGAAGATTTTAGTTGATAGCAATCTCCATTGAAGAGTTAACTCTTTGGCTAGGCAAAACTGTTTACCAATAAATTGGTTATTACAGCAAACACATTGTCAGGTCAATGTATAATCCTGAAGATATCTATCTAGATGTCCATTGCACAAATCACCCGTAAGTCATGATGGAGATATTACCGGTGCTGTGGGATCACAATTTTCATGGAGGTCAATTTTTGGCACCTTTCTTGCTCCCTTGCTTCAGCAAATTTGTAACCAAAGCAACCAAAATGGCGACCGGGTAAAGTGTTCAAAAATAAAAATTAAAAAGAACTTTTATTTAATGTTCTCCAGCTGCAATTTTATTATTCAATCCAGCGTGACTGGATATGTCCGGATCGATGCTATAGCATGCAAAATATGTGCTCAGTCCATGCTTTTCTTATCTTCAACCACTGCACTGGAAGAGCCAACATTGGTGTTGTTGGCTCAGCAGCATTTAATTCCAAAGTCAGAAAAAAATCGTTTGCAAAAGACTGAAATTCAACATTTATTTCAATTAAATTGTTCCCCATAAGAAGCAAAGTGTAAATGGCTTTTTCAACCAGAATAAAACCAGAACAGCTTGCCAGTAACTCGCAGCCTGTTCAGGTTTTATGCTGTTTGCACGCTCATCACTAGCAAAGGATTTAACAAGAGCACCGCATAACGGGTGCCACGCTCGGCTACAGGTGCAGTTTTGAATAAATGAAAGCTTGTCAGAAGTTGTTTTTTTTAAGGTCACAGTGACCTTGACCTTTGACCTAGTGACCCAAAAATGGGTGTGGCGTGTAGAACTCATCAAGGTGCATCTACATATGAAGTTCTAAAGTTGTAGGTGGAAGCAATTTAATTTTAGAGCCAATGTTCAAAACCTTAACAAAATGTTAAGGTTTTAGCACGACGCGGACTGCGCACGACACGACGAGCTGGCTATGACAATACCTCGGGTTTTCTCCAAAAACGCTGAGCTAAAAATGAAGTGTTAGAAACTTTAATTTAGTAAGAAAGGTATTTAATAAAATTTAACTTTTTAAGGGACTACAAATGCATAAATATACGTATCCAATTGGTAAAGGGTTAAACAATCTGCCATGTGAGTTCCCACAAGAAATATTTAACAACTTATACCATTCACGCCTTGCTGATTACAAGCAGAGAGCAAAATTATGTGGAACCTATCAAATGTGCATTTCTGATAGTGCCTGCTGGTCCCAAATAGAATATTTTTACTATGAACATCAACTAGCTTATTTTTGAAAATTTAACTCTTTTAAGTAGCAAACAACATCTTAAGAGATTATCCTGAAATCAGTAGTGTTTCCCAAGTTTTTGTTTATATGAAATTTTCTGTGATATTTATAAAATGTGTAATAAATTTATTTTCAGGAATTTTTGCCTGATTTCAACAGTATTTCAGACATATCACGGCAGTCAGTTTACTCACACTTTCCTGGGTTCGCTAGTGTGCAAGTTCTAAGTGACCTATGGAGACTAGGTCATGTACTGCGCCGCTTTGATTTATTAAACAAAAATAAATAATTTGGAAGGTCAGATAATTATGTCCATTTAAAGCTTATTACTTGCCTTGGATTTGTTTTTTCGATCCCGTGACCAAGTTTTTGATCCGTCATGACCCATATTCGAACTTGACATAGATATTGTCTAGATACAACTTCTGACCAAGTTTCAAAAAGATCGTATTGTCTAGATACAACTTCTGACCAAGTTTCGAAAAGATCGTATGAAAACTATTTGAATTTGAGAGCGGACACGAAAAGTGTAACAGACTGACAGACTGACTGACAGACTGACGGACAGTGTGAAAACTATATACCCCTTTTCTTCGAAAGGAGGCATAAAAATAATGAAATTCTACATTGAAAAAAGTGCCTACCTGTTGTAGTTTTAAGATCCCATATGCACAACTTAAAAAATAAGGAAAGTCCAGGCATGTTTGAATATTGTTTGTCAGAAAGTCTAAACAATCTTCTCTAGACTTGTGCCTGTATAATCCCCATTTACTTTTTATAGGGCAATATACAAACTAAAGTCAGAGAGCCATGGCCGTAGTCAGAGATTTTTACTTATCCCAGGTTTATTGCAAACAGATTATCTTCTTCTCTGCTTTGTGAACGAGTCCAGTACCCATTCACTCCAAAATTGCTTTAAAAAATCTAGCAAATTGGAATAATGAAAAGGAGATTTAAAAAATGAATAGTCAAAACAAGTATTCTTATAAAATAAATGCATTTCTTTCACTTTGGAAGATTTTAGTTGATAGCAATCTCCATTGAAGAGTTAAATCTTTGGCTAGGCAAAACCGTTCACCAATAAATTGGTTATTACAGCAAACACATTGTCAGGTCAATGTATAATCCTGAAGATATCTATCTAGATGTCCATTGCACAAATCACCCGTAAGTCATGATGGAGATATTACCGGTGCTGTGGGATCACAATTTTCATGGAGGTCAATTTTTGGCACCTTTCTTGCTCCCTTGCTTCAGCAAATTTGTAACCAAAGCAACCAAAATGGCGACCGGGTAAAGTGTTCAAAAATAAAAATTAAAAAGAACTTTTATTTAATGTTCTCCGGCTGCAATTTTATTATTCAATCCAGCGTGACTGGATATGTCCGGATCGATGTTATAGCATGCAAAATATGTGCACAGTCCATGCTTTTCTTATCTTCAACCACTGCACTGGAGCAGCCAACATTGGTATTGTTGGCTCAGCAGGAATTAATTCCAAAGTCAGAAAAAAATCGTTTGCAAAAGACTGAAATTCAACATTTATTTCAATTAACTTGTTCCCCCATAAGAAGCAAAGTGTAAATGGCTTTTGCAACCAGAATAAAACCAGAACAGCTTGCGAGTAACTCGCAGCCTGTTCAGGTTTTATGCTGTTTGCACGCTCATCACTAGCAAAGGATTTAACAAGAGCACCGCATAACGGGTGCCATGCTCGGCTACGGGTGCAGTTTTGAATAAATGAAAGCTTGTCAGAAGTTGTTTTTTTTTTAAGGTCACAGTGACTTTGACCTTTGACCTAGTGACCCAAAAATGGGTGTGGCGTGTAGAACTCATCAAGGTGCATCTACATATGAAGTTTCAAAGTTGTAGGTGGAAGCAATTTGATTTTAGAGCCAATGTTCAAAACATTAACAAAATGTTAAGGTTTTAGCACGACGCGGACGGCGCACGACACGACGAGCTGGCTATGACAATACCTCGGGTTTTCTCCGAAAACGCTGAGCTAAATGAAGTGTTAGAAACTTGAATTTGGTAAGAAAGGTATTTAATAAAATTTAACTTTTTAAGGGACTACAAATGCATAAATATACGTATCCAATTGGTAAAGGGTTAAACAATCTGCCATGTGAGTTCCCACAAGAAATATTTAACAACTTATACCATTCACGCCTTGCTGATTACAAGCAGAGAGCAAAATTATGTGGAACCTATCAAATGTGCATTTCTGATAGTGCCTGCTGGTCCCAAATAGAATATTTTTACTATGAACATCAACTAGCTTATTTTTGAAAATTAAACTCTTTTAAGTAGCAAACAACATCTTAAGAGATTATCCTGAAATCAGTAGTGTTTCCCAAGTTTTTGTTTATATGAAATTTTCTGTGATATTTATAAAATGTGTAATAAATTTATTTTCAGGAATTTTTGCCTGATTTCAGACATATCACGGCAGTCAGTTTACTCACACTTTTCTTGGTTCGCTAGTGTGCAAGTTCTAAGTGATCTATGACAATAACTGATGATTGCCCTGCTTAAATAAATGGTAGGGGGAGAATGGCTGAAGAAAAATTTCATCCCCACACAACATGTCAGCGATTTTTTTTTCCCAATTTGGAAAAGTACCGGTACCAGCACAATTGGGAAAAATTTGCGCGAAAACCCCTGAAATTCCCGTTGTGAGGTCTTCACTTTATGAAATTGGTTAATTTGATTTTTTGCTCACAAATACTTTATAATTTATAACTTAGTTTTGACAAGTTGTCAATATTATATTTACTAACGTTCAAGCCATAGAGCTGCCTAGGGAAACTTACTAAATCTTGTATTTATTTTTTTTTAAATATATAAAAAAGATTATATTTGTTTAAACCTTCAATTGGGAATTATTTTGGCAAGGGCATGATTTGAACAACCTTAGAAGAGACACAACCAACAATGTCTCACACCAAATATTGAACACCTAACCCTCGCGGCTCTATAAAAGATTTAAAAGTTTTTTACCATATAAGATTATATGATCTGAACAAACAAAGAAACATAAACCTTAAACACATAATTACTGTAATTTAAACCATGCAAACAATTGTTTTGTTGTGCATTAATGCCAAAAAATTGAGAAAAAGATAGCATGGGAGTGATATGAATGGTACCCGTCATTTAAATGAAAATGAACCACACAACAAATACCCTTTAGCACAGCGCAGTGTTTTTTTCCACAATTTTCGGAATGGGGTTGTGTCCCTTTGAATTGGAGGTGTTTTGACTAAAATTGGGAAATTGGTGTTGTTTCTGTTATGCTAAAAAAAGCTTCATATTGAGAATAGAAGTGTTTTTCAGTATTATTTTAAATAAGGTTGAACTGATTTGGCTGAATGTGAGATGAATAAAAATGTTGATAGCTATAATAATAAACAAGGGCTGTTTGTAAAACATGCATGCCCCCCATATGGACTGTCAGTTGTAGTGGTAGCCATTGTTTGAATACGTTTTTGCCACTGTGACCTTGACCTTTGACCTAGTGACCTGAAAATCTATAGGGGTCATCTGCCAGTCATTATCAATGTGAGTTATCATCTTGAAACCTTCTGGTGGACCGACGGACGGACGGACCGACCGACATGTGCATAACAATATACCCCCTCTTCTTCGAAGGGGGGCATACAAATTAAATAATAATATTTTTTTGGAAGCCTTCAATTGGGAATTTTTAGGAGCCATTTGTGAAAAACATACACTTTTTTTAATAGGGAATGGGTCCGAATACTGGACCCAATTTTTAACGAAACAAAAACACTGCAGCACATACCGTTTTAAGGTTTGGTCACAAACAAAAACACTGCAGCACATACCGTTTTTAGGTTTGGTCACATCTCCTCCAGAGACCCCTGCCAAAGGACTGTGGATTTTGAGCAGACTAGGATCGTCTGCTGGCCAAAAGACCTCGTCTGCCTCGACGCGTCTCAGGACGCTGCCCCTCCCGATCTTGGACTCGAGTTCCTCGGTGTGCCTTGTTATCAGAGCCTTCTGGGCCTCATCGTTCTTCTCAGAGGAGATCTCATTGTAGATGTGCAGATGGTTCTCTTTCTGTGAAAGAAAGACACAAATTATGGCTCACCCTTTCCCACTCAGATAAAAATTTTGACGCGTTTGTAGTCCCTTACAAAATCTACGCAAACAAAAGACCTTTCTTACTTCATTCGAGTTTTAGTCTTCATTGGCAACGCTATAGTACGGATGAGCAGCTAACAGCATAAAACCTGAACAGGCTGCGAGTATGTGGGTTAAGCAAATGAGATACAGAAACAAAATGGAGGTTTTTTTCATACAGGCTTTCCCAGATTTACCACAAAGAGATTAAACCATTGCACAGGTATTGTTCTGGTCATGAACTTAAATCTAGCCACTTTACCAGCTGCTTAACTACCATGTGACCTCTGGGGCAGAGCTAGGTTTGACCCCTGGAACATGATTTGAACTAACTTTGTAGAGTACCATATATGATGTTACACACCAAATATCAAACCCCTCACCATTGTTGTTTCATAGAAGATTTTTGCAGTTTTCATTTTAAAAATCTATTTTTAGCTTTTGTGACCTACATATGCAACCGATGGGAACTATTTGAACATTTTTGTAAGAGAGTAACCAAGATATTCCTGTCAATGAGAAGTTTCATTAAAATCTGCACAGCGGTTCAGAAGCAGAAGTCAATGGAAAACAAATTAACTTACAGACTGACGCACACACACATGGACTTACAAACTTCTTATCCAAACAGCTTTATGTTTCATGCTCTGGAAAAACAGGATTTAATGCATGTGTGTAAAGTGTAGTCCCATATTAGCCTGTGCAATTTGCACAGGCTCATCAGGCAAAAAACTTTCCGCTTTTATAAAAAAAATCTTAAAACAAAAAATCCAGTTTAGGCATACAGTTTTTTCAACAACACTTTGCGCATATGCATTAAGCTCAATTTTACCAGAACTAGGCCCAAATGTAAGTATGACCATGACCTAATTTTGCAATTTATATTTAAATATGCATCCTAAGTGAGTGCACTAACCCATTAGTTATCGCATCAGCCCAAACATTAACTAACCAGCATGATATCCCATCAGCCCAAACATTTGCTAATCAGCTTGATATCCCATCAGCCCAAACATTTACTAACCAGCATGATATCCCATCAGCCCAAACATTTGCTAACCAGCATGATATCCCATCAGTCCAAACATTTGCTAATCAGCTTGATATCCCATCAGCCCAAACATTTACTAACCAGCATTATATCCTATCAGGTCAAACTTTGTTTAACAGTGTGATATCCCATCAGCCCAAACATTTACTAACCAGCATTATATCTCATCAGCCCAAACATTTACTAACCAGCATTATATCCCATCAGCCCAAACATTTACTAACCAGCATTATATCCCATCAGCCCAAACATTTACTAACAAGGGCTGTTTGTAAAACATGCATGCCCCCCCATATGGGCTGTCAGTTGTAGTGGCAGCCATTGTGTGAATACGTTTTTTGTCACTGTGACCTTGACCTTTGACCTAGTGACCTGAAAATCAATAGGGGTCATCTGCCAGTCATGAACAATGTACCTATGAAGTTTCATGATCCTAGGCGTACGAATTGTTGAGTTATCATCCGGAAACCATTTTACTATTTCGAGTCACTGTGACCTTCACCTTTGACCTAGTGACCTGAAAATCAATAGGGTTCATCTGCCAGTCATGATCAATGTACATATGTTTCATGATCCTAGGCCTAAGCATTCTTGAGTTATCATCAGGAAACCATTTTAGTATTTCGAGTCACTGTGACCTTGACCTTTGACCTAGTGAGCTGAAAATCAATAGGGGTCATCTGCCAGTCATGATCAATGTACCTATGAAGTTTCATGATCCTAGGCCTAAGCATTCTTGAGTTATCATCCGGAAACCATTTTACTATTTGGAGTCACTGAGACCTTGACCTTTTACCTAGTGACCTGAAAATCAATAGGGGTCATCTGCCAGTCATGATCAATGTACCTATGAAGTTTCATGATCCTAGGCCTAAGCATTCTTGAGTTATCATCCGGAAACCATCTGGTGGACAGACCGACCTACATGTGCAAAACAATATACCCCCTCTTCTTCGAAGAGGGGCATAACCAGCATTATATCACACCATCCCAAACATTTACTAACCAGCATTATATCCTATCAGCCCAAACATTTACTAACCAGCATTATATCCCATCAGCCCAAACATTTACTGACCAGCATTATATCCTATCAGCCCAAACATTTACTGACCAGCATTATATCCCATCAGCCCAAACATTTACTAACCAGCATTATATCCTATCAGCCCAAACATTTACTGACCAGCATTATATCCTATTAGCCCAAACATTTACTAACCAGCATTATATCCTATCAGCCCAAACATTTACTAACCAGCATTATATCCCATCAGCCCAAACATTTACTAACCAGCATGATATCCCATCAGCCCAAACATTTGCTAACGAGCATGATATCCCATCAGCCCAAACATTTACTAACCAGCATGATATCCCATCAGCTCAAACATTTACTAACCAGCATGATATCTCATCATCCCAAACATTTGCTTACCAGCATGATATCCCATCAGCCCAAACATTTGCTAACCAGCATTATATCCCATCAGCCCAAACATTTACTAACCAGCATGATATCCCATCAGCCCAAACATTTGCTAACGAGCATGATATCCCATCAGCCCAAACATTTACTAACCAGCATGATATCTCATCAGCCCAAACATTTGCTAACCAGCATGACATCCCATCAGCCCAAACATTTGCTAACCAGCATTATATCCCATCAGCCCAAACATTTACTAACCAGCATGATATCCCATCAGCCCAAAAATTTACTAACCAGCATGATATCCCATCAGCCCAAACATTTACTAACCAGCATGATATCTCATCAGCCCAAACATTTGCTAACCAGCATGATATCTCATCAGCCCAAACATTTGCTAACCAGCATGATATCCCATCAGCCCAAACATTTACTAACCAGCATGATATCTCATCAGCCCAAACATTTGCTAAACAGCATGATATCTCATCAGCCCAAACATTTACTAACCAGCATGATATCCCATCAGCCCAAACATTTGCTAACCAGCATGATATCCCATCAGCCCAAACATTTGCTAAACAGCATGATATCTCATCAGCCCAAACATTTACTAACCAGCATGATATCCCATCAGCCCAAACATTTGCTAACCAGCATGATATCCCATCAGTCCAAACATTTACTAACCAGCATCAGGGATTTCAATAGATTTTAAAAACCAGGAGTCAATGACCCCTGGACTGAAATTTTGAGGAGTCAAATTGAAAAATGGTGGGGTCAATTTTGAAGCGCGTTAATTGTGTTTGTGTCTGTATTATTCAATTTTTTAGATAAAAATATGCTCTAAGAGTAACACAATATCTTAAAATTAAGTTAAAAAGTTATACTGCTTTATTAAATAACAATACCATGATACATAACACAACATATTTTAATGAATTGGTACATTAAATATACTTCCTTATAGTTATAACACATTTAAGTCTTTTAACACATTTAAATAATTTAAGATATGTACCGGTAGCACCTTTTCATCACATATTTATCGTCATAATATTATCATCATCCCTATGATAGCTTTTCTAACAAAACACAATCTAAATGCATGGAACATCAAGTATATCTATTACTGTTTATCCGAATACTATACATGTCCGAAATATGTACACTTTCAAGTTTGGAATGCCTTACCTGTAGTAGTTTTACTTTAATAATCCAAATTTTTCTTGTTGTTATCGGGTTTAACAAACCTTATCAAATGTTTGTTAAATCCAGTTAATGCTTTCTCCATTATTGAATCGCCATTACTTGCAATTTGAATTGCCAGCTTTGAATTGAACGCGGGTTGAATGTTAAGTCCGCCATTTACAATGTCGAAGGTCATGACACAGCATTTTAATTCTACTCGGATAATTTATATCTTATCGAGAAAATGTGTTTTCTCAATGTTTATGTGTAGTATTATTACTTGTTAGAATAAAAAATGAACTGTGATTCCAGTTTATATAAGATGGGTGTTACTCGTTATTATCGCTGGATTAACAACTTTCAAAACTCGCTGGACTTAGGTCTACTATTGGATCTACGTAATTAATAGACCTTTGATCAATATTGCTTTTACTTTAATTAATTTTGCCGACTTTCTTTAACCATGCCCTCTGAAAAGTCTGCAAAAACCCTGCAATTATCGGATGGTCAATCAATTATCACGTAATCACAGCTGCTAATTACCCAGTTAGTGGGCAAGAACTATTTAGACGGTGACATGTGTATTGGAAGAGATGAGATAAGATAAACAACGCCCGGGGTATTCCCTTGATTATAGACCGATTTTCAAATACTGAAACATTAATTTCAATTAGGAGCACAGCGGGATTTATTACCATGGAACTCGAGATGTTAACTGACTGAAGCACGGGTCAAATTTTCGATGCGTCAAAATGACGCACAGCAGAAAAAAGGGTTGCGTCAAAAATGAGTCATTTTTAATTTGCTTGCGTCAAAACGCAGGATTCTGCGTCTATTGAAATCCCTGCAGCATGATATCTCATCAGCCCAAACATTTACTAACCAGCATGGTATCCCATCAGCCTAAACATTTACTAACCAGCATGATATCCCATCAGCCCAAACATTTACTAACCATCATGATATCTCATCAGCCCAAACATTTACTAACCATCATGATATCCCATCAGCCCAGACATTTACTAAACAGCATGATATCTCATCAGCCCAAACATTTTCTAACCAGCATGATATCCCATCAGCCCAAACATTTGTTAACCAGCATGATATCTCATCAGCCCAAACATTAACAAGCCAGGGGGCCGTTTCATAAACGATTGTACGGCAATTTTAACTTACCAGAAAATTTTGTAATCTTAATAAGTAGACCAACTAGCTGGCCATGCTCGTCAAATATATACAGCGCTTGAGATGCCGATGTAATTAATTAAGTACTGAACTGCTTAATCATATGATATGGACTTAAGCATTTATGTATCTTCAAAAAATGTATAGTATTGTAAATGTGTACTACTATGTTTATTGATACGGTCCCCAGCACCATATCCCATCAGCACAAACATTTGCTTACCAGCTTAATATCCCATCAGCCCAAACATTTACTAATCAGCAGGATACCCTAGAAGCCCCAACATCTAATTACATAGAGAATAATAGGTTGGTGGTGAGGATGAAGAATGCTTATCTGGCAAGGCAGAGGAATTTATTCGGCGAACCCGATAAGATCTTCCAACGAGCCAGATAACCATTCTCCATCTACGTCACCAATCTATTATTCTATTTATCATGTCATTCCACCAAATCCAACAAATTTTCTTTTGATTTTATGCCTTTTTTCACTGTTGATTTACATTGTTAAAGAGTCTAACCGGAGAATTTCACTGGTATAATGATGTCATTTCGTAAAAAAATGACGTCATTTCACAGTAAATTAGTGATCAATTAGCCTAATAACTGATAGTAGTAAACTAACCTAATAACTTTTGGGTTATTAAGTTACCTGGTTATCATGCTGATTTTAAGGCATGTGACAGGATAAATTGTGATATCCCATCAGCCCCAACATGTAACATAACATGTGCTCACAGTGTGATATCCTGTAAGCCCGAACATCTACTTACAAAGAAGCTCATTTTGTGCCCCTTGGAGGTGATGTGTTTCAGGATGTTGCGGGTGGTCAGGAAGTTTGCCCGTACGTTCCCGCACACTTCACACTCGTACACTGGAGACCTGTGCTGGTCCGGGTGATGAATCTCAGTGATGTACTGTAAACCTGAGAGACAAACACACCCCACCATTGTTTATCTTTAGTTGCAAATGAGCCTTGCTCTGGGAAATAGAGGCTTAATGCATGTGCATCAAGAGTCCTATCTGATTAGCTTGTTCAGTCCCCACAGGCTAATCAGGGACGACACTTTCAGCATAAATAAGATTTTTGCTAAGAAAACACATACTTTAAAAGTCAAACACAAAAACAGATTTTTTATATATATTTATTTAAGTATTGATTTTATCTTAATTAATTCATTTCATATTGATGAAATTAATTGCTTCTTAAGATATTGTTGTATAATTACCTGCAGCCTTCTTTATGCTTTCAAATGAGATACAGGGACAGTCAGTTTTGTTTGTTTTATAATAACCTTCAGCCTTCTTTATGCTTTCAAATGAGATACAGGGACAGTCAGTTTTGTTTGTTGCTTGATTTTGCATGACACTTAACATTATTTCAGTCCTTTATTGGTACTGTGTTTACCAACTGAAGCTCTTCTTTGGCTTTTCCAAGTTACCAAATATCCTCGCTCCACTTGTACCAAATGCATATAATAAGACAATAAGGCAGAGTTAGGACTGATGTCTTCTCCTTTTGACGAACATATATTAAATGGCGTTTCTGGTCAGAATGATTAAAATTTAAACTCAATATTTATTTTTGTTCATGAGTAATTAAGTTTAATGGATCATACAAATTAAACGGAAGTGCATATTGGTGGATTTTATTGTGAGAAGCATTGGATTAAATGTAACAATCAGGTAAACATTTTCATTTTTTTGCTAAAATTTGCGTGAACTACTTCTTTTAAAGCTCAATTCAACGTTTCATGCAGTCCTTTTGACATATTGATCCAAACAATACATGTAGTTTCACTTATATTCAGTATTTTCATAATTCAATTATCTTCGGTAACTGAACAATTTTTTACTCAAAAGAATTCATTTTTTCCAGTCAACATTGTGTGTTAATATTATTTTCTGATGTTTAAAGAAATCTGCTGAGCCAATACATACAATTGGCATGGTTGATACCAATAACTGCTCACTTATGATAACAATTTGTTACATTTTGGGGTGGGGGTTGGGGGGGTGAATCTCATTCTTCTTGTCTTCATTCTTGAACACTGACCCAGTGACCTCAATTCGACCTTGACCTTGAAAACAATCCGTTTATCCAGAGATTGTAAAAAATGCACATGGGTAATGTGATCAAGGCCTTAAGAATCTTTTACAGCAAAATATTGTTCTCATAATCTAACGTTGACTTTTGACCCAATGCATTGATTGTGACCTTGTCTCAGTTTGACAATATCGAGACTTTAACAAAAAAAACAACACATACACAAGATGGGGATGTAGGATCTTGTATAGTAGTTTATATCACTCTCAACAACTCTGACCTTGACCTTTGACACAGTGATCAAAGTATTGATCTTGAGAGAACACAATCCTTACATAAAACTCGTACCTAGCATGGGAGTGTAATCAAGGCCTTGTAGGATCTTGTACAGCACAATGTTGTCCTCATCCTCCGTGACCTTGACCTCTGACCCAGTGACCTCAGTTTGACTTTGACCATGACTCAGTTTACGGATTTCCTCATCCATGGATTTCAGTGTCTCCAACCATTCGTCGTCAGTAGCAGCTATGGCGGCCATCTTTTTTTTAGGCGATCCTGTAGAAAAAGTAGATTGGATTGTTAATTTTTGTCTTGAAGCACAATAAATGAACTGTAATAACTGGGTAAGGGGTCATAAATGAACTCCAATTACTTGGTATGGGTCCAAAAAATGAACTGCAATGACTGGGTAAGGGGTCATAAATGAACTGTGATGACTGGGTAAGGAGTCACAAATGAACTGTGATGACTGGGTAAGGGGTTATACATGAACTGCAATGACTTGGTATGGGTCCATAAATGAACTAAGATAACTGGGTAAGGGGTCATAAATGAAGTGCAATAACTTGGTATGGGTCCATAAATGAACTGTGATAACTGGGTAAGGGGTCATAAATGAAGTGCAATAACTTGGTATGGGTCCATAAATGAACTTCTATGACTTGTATGGGTCCATAAATGAACTGCACTTACTTGGTATGACTCCATAAATGAACTTCTATGACTTGGTATGGGTACATAAATGAACTGTGATAACTGGGTAAGGGTTTGTAAATGAACTGCAATGACTTGGTATGGGTTCTTAAATGAACTGCAATTACTTTGTATGGGTCCATAAATGAAGTACGATGACTTGGTATGGGTCCATAAATGAAGTGCAATGACATGATATGGGCCGTAAATGAACTGCAATAACTGGGTAAGGGGTCATAAATGAAATGCAATGACTGGGTACAATTTAAATTCTTTAACGTTGGTCAAACTTTGAGCAGTTTTTATGCTCCTTGCATTGTTTAATCTTATACGTGGATCAGAAAGTAATTGATGTTTATTATTTATTTTATATTGATGTTGTGTTTGGAGGTCGGGGTGTATTTCTTACCAATATTTGTTTTTTATCACGCCTCTGTTGCAAACATTGACCTAATAAAGCAGGGTTGAATAAATTTTCCTATCTGCGGTCAACAGGAAGTAGTGTATTCCTACACACACTGTGACACATAGTTGAGTGTAACCTTTCCTATACACTACACAAGGGTGCAGTATTTTACCAATATCAGCTGCTATTGTAATTGTAGACCAAGAGAAAAATATCACATTGTCGATTCATTTTTTATTTCTTCTCATTTTTTCAATAGGAAAGTATTAAAAGGAAGAGTTTAAAGTGGACCTATTTTTTACGTGACACAATCAGTAGTTATTAGGTCGTCTGGAATGTTGTGTACATGTAGAGGGCTAGATAAGAAGAATTATATTGTTATGTCAATTTATCATTTGTCTTTGATAAAATGTGGCAATGGCATGAAGCAGGATAAATTGAATACATGGTTGGTGCTGAGATGGAGAAAGTTTATCCGGTTCGGCACGAAAAAGAAAAATATTTTCTTATTCTGAGCCTCACCGGATAAACTTTCTCCATCTCGGCACCAACCATGTATTCTCTATATATACACAGTACTACCTTTGGTGGGAGATGCAATGTGTTTTCTTGAATATCCCAGGGGCCAATATCAGGATCTTAATGTTACTTTAGTCAGACTCATTGTGAATGTCTGTTTCCTATAGCCCAGGTTCAAATCCTATATTTGTTCCTTTAAATTTACAACAATTTGTTTTGTACACATAACAGCATAACAATTTATGTTTTTTCAGTGAAACAAACTTTACATCCAAAAAGATTTAACAGCTTTTACTAAATCTCTAGTTGTATAGCTCCTATTGTATGATAATATATGATATATGAGACATGTTCTTGTCACAGTCAACAACTTTGGAAATGGTGCTTTGAAGTACAATTCTTCCTATACCTTTCACGAGCACTGGTTTGGAGAGTTTCCCATCAGTCCGGCGCTGCATCACTGATATGGCCTCGCGTCCAAACTGCTCCTCAATCTCCGTGCAGTACTGATTGACAAGGTCCTGATTGCCCTCACTCTTACTGTGCAGCACCGGGTAGTTTACTTGCTGTAGAGAAGGTAGAGGATACGAGGCATATTTCACTTAAACAATTAGACATCTTTTTAACCCTTTTTCCGCTTAGATACGTATTTTCACGCATTTGTTGTCCCTCAGAAAGTTAACTTTAATTAAAGGCGTTTGTTACTAGATTCAAGTTTTCAAGATTTCATTTCCAACCCTTAAATACTGATGAGCAGCAAACAGCATAAAACCTGAACAGACTGCGAGCTACTCGCAGGCTGTTCTGGTCTTATGCTGTTTGCACATAGCCATTTTCACTTTGCTTATAATTGGGAAAGGGTTAAGAGAATATTTAGTATGAGTAAAGATACTCTGACTTAACAAGCCATCACTGGGTAGTTAGTGACTCTCTGGGAAAAATAGGCTTAATGCAAGTGGGTAGAATGTCTTTTAGCAACCTGCGCAGGCTAATCAGGGACGACACTTTCGCCTTAACTGGATTTCCATAAGAGAAGACTTCCTTGAAACAAAAAAATACCATAAAAGCGGAAAGTATTGTCGGTCATAAGCCTGTGCCGACAGCACAGGCTAATCTAGGATGACACTTAAAGCACATGCGTTAAGACCAGTTTTCCTAGAACGCAGCTCATTAATCAATTAGTTCAAACTGACCAGAAATATCAGTCGATGTCTGGGGCTGGTCAGGTGTGGAATGATGGCTGCAGAGCGGATAGCCTCCTCTGAGCACAGCTTGCAGCTGTACGAGCACCCCAGGCTGTCTTGTATCTCTGTGATGTAGTTCAAACCTGCGGGGAAACAAAATTTATTAACCCATTTATGCCAAGTGGACTCTCCCACCCTTCTAAATTGGATAAATATATTTCCAAAATAAGGGATGTTTAGTATATTTATTTCTGTATTTAGGATATTTCTTACAAAAATTCCTTTAAGCAAACAGGGCAGACCCTGATGAGACGCCGCATCATGCAGCGTCTCATCTGGGTCTACGCTGTTTGCCAAGGCCTTTTTTCTAGACACTAGGCATAAATGGGTTAAATAATACAATCTTTAATTTTATGATTATATATATATTAACTTTAAATAAACAATAAAAACATGAGAGAAACAACAGAAATATCATCTCAAGAAACACAAGTATCTGTATTTTTGGCAATGAAGTTTGTGAATTAATGTATATGAAGACTTTGAAAGCGATCTAAAATACAGCTTAAAATTCAATAAACCGATATTCAATGGCCTTTTTTCTTCATCACAACAGTGACCAACAATTCTGGAATTACTTATGACATCATATTATTGGTGTCATTTCAGTATAATTATCCTGCACAAATAAAAGCGAATTTCACAAGACATTATGTTGATTTAAGTATTATTTCATTTAAAGTCTAAGAATCTTAAATTTTCAATCATAGAAAAGCTCCAAGGAGTGGTCAACCAATACAGAGATATATTTTTAAACCATTTTGAACCCAGCTTCATTGCTCCAGCTAGGATTTAAAAAGGGCAGGAGGGGCTTTTTTGTCAAAAGGGCACTTTCAATGCGCAGTATTTTGTAAAAAAGGCACTTTCAAGCGCACTTGCGTTTCTGGAATGCTTCATGTTGCTGCTGCATGTTCATTTATATGTTATTAATAATTGTACGAATATATTATTTCTATTATTACTAAACCATTTTAATATAATGTCTACAATGAGGAATAAATTAATACAGTGTAATAAGAGATTTATTAATTATCATAATTTTATATAACTTTTTTTTTTTTTTTTTAAGGGCAGGAGGGGGGGGGCCCTAAGAAGGGCAGGGTGGAGATTTGTAGGATCATGGTGGGGCGCCCTTCATTTGAGGCCTAGCTGAAGCCCTGCAGCTTTCTTCAATGGTGTCAACAACCATATTCATTCCTTACCCACAACTGCCTTTGTACTGAGAGCTTTCAACGTGGCATACAACTTTGCCTCCACTGAACCAGTTGTCAAGTGCCTACCAGCAAATTCATTTGACTCAGTTTCCATGGCAACCACCTTAGTGTTGGTTGCAGAAGTTCCTGTGGGGCCAGTATCCATAGCAGCCTTAGAACTTGCAAACAGCGCCACCTCTTTCTTTGCTCTTTCTGCAATCTCTGCTAATTGTTCTTGCTTTTGTTTTAGCTCAAGTTCAGCTTTCCTGGCTGCTACTGAAAAAAAGTCACAACAATAGCTGTCTCAATAGGATGACTTATGCCCCCTATAAAAGCTTTATAGAAGCTATGAGCTTTTTTCGAAACCTAAAAGCAGCTTTCAAAACTCGCTGACCCTAAGTTCAAGGTCAAGGTCACAGGGGTCAAACTTTGTGTGCGTATGGAAAGGCCTTGTCCATATACACATGCATACCAAATATGAAATTGCTATCTGAAGCGACACAGAAGTTATGAGCATTTTTCGAAACCTAAATGCAAAGTGTAACGGACAGACGGACCGACAGATGGATAGTCCGATCACTAAATGCCCTCCTTCCGGGGCATAAAAATATGACGTTTTTGGATGAGTCAATCCCCCATACCCCTCAATGTTTCAATGTTTCCTTTGAGTCTGATATCTTTGTATTAGTTGTTGCCCCTCCCCCCTATTTTTCGTCCTTTAAAACCAAATAAGAAAACTATGCAAAATCCACTGTTCTCTTCCTTAAGAACATAAGAAACAACACGGGACTTCCCAGAAACAATGAGGCAACCATATCCAATACACCAACTCTCTTTTTTCTTAACTAGAAAAATTGCAACACCACAAAACCAGGTCTTCATTGTTTTAGTCATAATTGTTTCCTCATTTGTGCCGATCCACACTTGGTCTGCATGCAATCTTCATATACACAATATGAGCGAAATACCTCCATTAAAAACTCAAGTTGTTGATAGGAAACAGTTTTCTTCATAAAAAATTTCATCAAGATTGGTCAATGATAACTAAAACAAGGGCTGTTTGTAAAACATGCATGCCAACCTGTCAGTGGTAGTGGCAGCCATTGTGTGAATACGTTTTTTGGCACTGTGACATTGACCTTTGACCTAGTGACCTGAAAATTAATAGGGGTCATCTGCGAGTCATGATCAATGTACCTATGAAGTTTCATAGTCCTAGGTGTAAGCTTTCTTGAGTTATCATCCAGAAACCATTTTACTGTGTCAAGTCACCGTGACCTTGACCTTTAACCTAGTGACCTGAAAGTCAATAGGGGTCATCTGCGAGTCATGATCGATAAACCAAAGAAGTTTCATGATCATAGGCTTAAGCATTCTTGAGTCATCATCCGGAAACCCTTTTACTGTTTCGAGTCACTGTGACCTTGACCTAGTGACCTGAAAATCAATAGGGGTCAACTGCGAGTCATGATAAATGTACCTATGAAGTTTCATGATCCTAGGCATAAGCGTTTTTGAGTTATCATCCAGAAACCATTTTACTATTTCGAGTCACCGTGACCTTGACCTTTGACCTAGTGACCTGAAAGTCAATAGGGGTCATCTGCGAGTCATGATCGATAAACCAAAGAAGTTTCATGATCATAGGCTTAAGCATTCTTGAGTCATCATCCGGAAACCCTTTTACTGTTTCGAGTCACTGTGACCTTGACCTAGTGACCTGAAAATCAATAGGGGTCATCTGCCAGTCATGATCAGTGTACCTATGAAGTTTCATGATCCTAGGCATAAGCGTTCTTGTGTTATCTGGAAACCATTTTACTATTTCGGGTCACCTTGACCTTTGACCTAGTGACCTGAAAACCAATAGGGGTCATCTGCGAGTCATGATCAATGTCCGTATGAAGTTTCATGATCCTAGTCATAAGCATTTTTGAATTATCATCCGGAAACCATTTTACTATTTCGGGTCACTGTGACCTTGACCTTTGGCCTAGTGACCTCAAAATCAATAGGGGTCATCTGCGAGTCATGATCAATGTACCTATGAAGTTTCATGATCCTATGCATAAGTGTTCTTGAGTTTTCATCCGGAAATCATCTGGTGGACGGACAGACATACGGATCGACATGAGCAAAACAATATACCCCCTCTTCTTCGAAGGGGTGCATAAAAATTGACCAGAAACCACCTGCTCGACCCTTTCTTAAGTCTAAGAATGGAATAGTAAATTAGGGCCTGGTTAAAAAACTAAAAAACAGAGAGTGCTCCTCCCCCCCTACCTCTCTCCGCCTCCTCCACTTTATTGAGGTCCACCACTCGCAGGGAGCTGGCCCCATGAGTGGCCTGTATCACCTTGGCCTGCATGAGCAGGTACTCAAGTTTGGATCCCTTAGACTGCAACTGCCGCATCGCTGGAATCTTCTCCATGTGGTGCTTTTGCTGGCAAAGGAATTTTTTTTGTAATTACAAACATTTTTTAAAGGCCATAATAATGTTTAAGTCAATTTTTTGCAGCATAAGGAGGCTATTTGCGTAATATTAAAAAAATATTGCTGTCATGAACTTAAGGTTAAATACAATTGTAAGTTTGCTCAAATAATTAAATATAGTTTGATAATAATTGCTTTAAACATTAATTTAATTTGGGTCTGAAGTAAACAGTCTGTTAATTAACCCTTTTCCACTCAGAAACAAAGTGAAAAATGTCTATGTGCAAACAGCATAAAACCAGAACAGCCTGCAATTAACTCGCAGTCTGTTCAGATTTTATACTGTTTGCTGCTCATCAGGGTTGGAAATGAAGCCTTTAAAACTTCAATATAGTAAGAAAGGTCATTAATTTAATTGAACTTTCTAAGGGACTACAGATGCGTTAAAATACGTATCTAAGTGGTAAAGGGTTAAATACTATCTAAGCGGTAAAGGGTTTAATACGTATCTAAGTGGTAAAGGGTTAAATACGTATCTAAGTGGTAAAGGGTTAAATACGTATCTAAGTGGTAAAGGGTTAAATACTTATCTAAGTGGTAAAGGATTAAATACCTATCTAAGGGGTAAAGGGTTAAATACGTATCTAAGTGGTAAAGGGTTATATACGTGTCTAAGTGGTTAAGGGTTAAATACGTATCTAAGCGGTAAAGGGTTAAATACGTATCTAAGCGGTAAAGGGTTTAATACATATCTAAGTGGTAAAGGGTTAAATACGTATCTAAGCGGTGAAGGGTTTAATACGTATCTAAACGTATCTAAGCGGTAAAGGGTTTAATACGTATCTAAGTGGTAAAGGGTTAAATACGTATCTAAGCGGTAAAGGGTTTAATACGTATCTAAGTGGTAAAGGGTTAAATACGTATCTAAGCGGTAAAGGGTTTAATACGTATCTTAGTTGTAAAGGGTTTAATACGTATCTAAGCGGTAAAGGGTTTAATTAACAGGCTGTTAAAACTTTTCAGCGACAGCGACCATGGGGTAAAAGGCGATTTCATACCAGGTAGTTGTCCATATGCTTGATGCCTATGATGTGGTCGTAGATGGTGGAAATTCCGTCCAGCTTAGTGTGGGATAGGCACAGCTCACACGTGTACACAGGCGTATTGTTGGTGGGCCCGTACAGGTGCAGGATCTCTGTCACGTAGTTTAAACCTGGAGCATAAAAAGTAAATTACAACTGCTTTATTCTTTTCATGGAAATTTAACACTTCATTTTTTAATGCAAAAGGAATGAAGCTATCCCAAATTTTCTGTGATTTTCGGCCAACCTATGATTAGCTTTGAATATTTATGCAAACACAATACAGTTTGTGTATTGATAGTAATAGCACAGTAATGCAAACACAATACAGTTTGTGTATTGATAGTAATAGCACAGTAAATACCAATAAAATAAGTCTATACAAGAAGATGTCTTTTTAAATTGTGTGTGTATATACATATATTATGAAATTAATAAATCCTCGAAACAAGATAAAAAGAAAAAGTTCAAACATGGAGATTTTAAATGGACTAAATTCATTGCTGCAGTTTCCCTGCCTATGTTACCTAAAATGCTTTTAGAATAGATAAACAGTATTTTTCTATAAAAGCTAAAATAACTGAACTTACCAAGAAGAGGAACCTCTGGTTTAGATGAAATGTATTTATACAGACGCACCCAATGTTTGCCATCTTCACGTTTCACCATTTTTGCAGCCGCCTTTGCCTTTAAAAGCTTTTCTTTAAACCTGCAATGTATTTTAAACGTCCAATGTATTTTTCCTTTCTTTTCCTTACTATTAGTCTCTTGTGCCTCATTTGCTCCTGAGGTCATTTCACTATTGACTTTTACTTTTTCAGCACTTTGGGTTAAATCAATGGTAATGGCAGTCGTTTCAGTTCCAGTTGTGTTTAAATCAGGCAGATTTTTATAAATTGTATGTACAGCAGGCGCCTGTGCTTTCTGTGCCCTTTTCAGCATCTGAAATAAAGAAGAATATTGATCAAACCAAGGTCCTATGCTTGAATAAGAGCTACAGGAAGAATGGCGGAACAAAGGATTTCCTACCAAATCCCACACAAGTTATGATTTAGATTTGTGATCCATCAGTGAATTTGTTGAAACAATTTTCAAGTAACAAGCCACTGTGATCGACAAAATTTTAACTTGACCTTTAAGTAAACAGTAGTCTCACTTTTTCCCAAGAAACTGCTATACCTATTCGAATGTTTATAGGTCATACCATTCTCAAAGGGAAACAATTTTTTGTAAAAGCCCTTTTACCCTTGACCTTGTGCTGTTGTACTCAATATTGATTGACCTCTTCCTATCCTCTAAAGTAACCATTTACCATGGTTGTAGGTACAATTTTCTAACAATATAGTACAGAAAACAAATGGTCTACAGAGCAAACAACCATCCAACCATAAAACAGAATAACCAACTAACACGGCGATATACTAATACTTGAAAGGGACATACAAAGTCTGGTCTCAGACCTCTTATTATCGCTTGACAATAATTTGTAGCATTAAAATTGATCATAATAATATTGACAAATGGGAGGCAAAACAAGAACACCGTATAACGGGTGCCACGCTTGGCTTCGGGTGCAGTTTTAAATAAATACAAGCTTGTCAGAATTAAAAAAAAAATATATTTATTTTTATTTTTTTAGAGGTCACAGTGACCTTGACCTTTGACCTAGTGACCCCAAAATGGGTGTGGCGTGTAGAACTCATCAAGGTGCATCTACAAATGAAGTTTCAAAGTTGTAGGTGGAAGCACTTTGATTTTAGAGCCAATGTTAAGGTTTTAGCACAACGACGGCGTACGACGAGCTGGCTATGACAATACTTCAGGTTTTCTCCGAAAACAGCCGAGCTAATAAAAATGGAACCTAGAAGGGACCCTGCATTATGAGAGGAAACTCATATGTCCTCTGAAAGAAGGGCAGGTAACCATAGCCAGACGGTAAGTTTCAATTGATGGTGGAGAAAACTTGTTGATACGTTATGTTACATCATGAGCGTAGATGATAACATAGGTAATCAAGTCTTATTAGTTACCTTTTCATTCTTCTGTTCCTTGTAATAGTCGACCTCGGACACCGACATGACAGTGTGCGTGCCCTCTCGTTGCTGAATGAGCTGGGCCTCCCTCCCAGCGTGTGTCATCATGGCGCGCCGTGGCTCGTCCTTCGCCTGAAGCGTTGTATAGATGTCTGCCTGGTGCAACTCCTGGAAAATACAGAGTTTTGTATGGATCAATGACTTTCAACCATACTAAGAAAACATAAACATTTAATTTGTTTGCCTAATATTTTTTTTATTTATATTGTCTTGATGTGGTTTCCATTTTACAGACATAATTTCTGATCTCATTTCTTGTTGGTATCACGGACTCTAGATTACACGGATAAGAAACGGGACCGTTACGCCAAATATCTTGTTGTGTCTAAGTCACGTGACCGTGTCGTAACTATCGATCTTTTATTGAAGCGCCGAGGTTATACATTTGATGTACCCACTCACGTATTTTGTTAAATTATAATTTCATTTCTAGGCCGATTTTGACAAATTATATATCAATAGAAAGCTAACGTAACATAGTTTTCAGATATGTAAATATATATTAAGTTTTTCTTCTGATTTCGGCAGCCCGGCGAGTTATAACTTAAACTTTTGCAAATATCATACCGTTCTGGAGTTTTAGAATCTAGATTTACGGTTGACATCTTCATACTTAATACCAATTTGTAGCGTTTATATTTGAAGTTCAGTTTTAAAAATTACATCTTGCTTAGGAAAATAAAATTCTGTATACGATAGAATTTTTTTTTGTTTAAAAACGAAAGTAATTAAGGAATGAAGGCGGGAAAATGTAGCGCGCGTTCCTAACGCACTGAACTGATGCTACGGTCTTGGCGATTATGCTTTTGTTTAGAAACCGGCCATTGAATTTCCTTTGCCATCTTATTATATTTTTTATGGAATATATTGTAGTATTTTGTTCACGAAGCATATCAATAAAGCTTATTATAAATGAATCTTAATAAATTAACGATTTCAGCTCTTGTTTATAACACAGAAAGGGTGTTAAATTTATGATGAAACAGCGTATATAGCGGACCCTCTCGATATTATTCGGCTTTGCATGCATACTTGAAAAAAATTGGGTGTCAAAAACATTCATCGTTTGCTGTTTATTATCAACGAAGTAATTATGTATAATTATATGAAATGTTATTTACCTTAAATTATCAATTTATTAAAGATTGTTGAAAATCACGGTCGGTGTTACGCGGGTCATTTCGTATTTTGACATCAGGGCATCATGTCCAATTATTCAAAATCTGATTTTTTTCACTGGGACGATGACGGCTTGGATTTAGACAGGTAGACAGATAGTTTATTCAGACTTATACAACAGTACATCGTCTTCAACTCATATATATACATTATTTTTAGACGAATTGTTAGGTGATTACACATATAGCAGTGATGATTCTGAGAATGTTGCAATGTTTCTTATCTGTGTAATCTAGAGTCCGTGGTTTGAGCATTTTTATCGCGGTGTTCAATAAAAGATATCTCAATAATCTTGTTTATTGATAGATCTGTGGTTTTATTGCCCCTGTGTTCAGCACAAACCAATTATCTCGTTATGATCAGATACTGAGCCGACCAATCCTAAATAACACTATGGTGTCATACGCCACAGCAGGGACCTATACTTGTATATTGGTCCCTAACCACAGGTGGCAATGTCTGGTCAGTTTACACTTTTTATGATACCTCCATGTCTTCTCGTGGTATTAGTGGTCATTTCTTGGAGTAATGTAACGCCAAATACTCAATTTTGCGTTTATAAGATATGTAGCGTATTGAAAACATTTATAGTCATCTGCCCATACAGATTGCCATAAACTACATACCGTATAGATGTTAGCCAGCTTAATCATAATAATTATAAGTGCTTCATACCTATACATGTACATTTTAAACATTTAAAAAATCTAATACTTAACATTTAACGTATTTAGCGGGTACCGGTAAAAACTCTGTCATTTCGTAGTCCTATAAAGAGTGTATGGTAGTGTACGGAACAACATGATTAAAAACAGCATTCTCATTTGACCACAACGGGGTTAAATAATCTTTCCGAATAATACAAATAATACAGAGTTATAATTTAGAATTCTATATATTAATAACACTCTGATAACTTATAAAGATATTTCAATATACATGCATAGACAGTTGACCGTGATTTTCAAAAATCTTTAAATAATTTTAATTAATTGATAATTTATGGTTAATAACCTTTCATATAATTTTTCATAATTACCTTTTTGATAATAAACAACAAACGATTAATGTTTTGACACCCATTATATTTGAAGTATGCAAAGCCGAAAAATATCAAGAGGGTCCGCTATATACGCTGTTTCATCATAAATTTAACACCCTTTCTGTGTTATAAACAAGAGCTGAAATCGTTAATTTATTAAGATTCATTTATAATAAGCTTTATTGATATGTTTCGTGAACAAAATACTACAATATATTCCATAAAAAATATAATAAGATGGCAAAGGAAATTCAATGGCCGGTTTCTAAACAAAAGCATAATCGCCAAGACCGTAGCATCAGTTCAGTGCGTTAGGAACGCGCGCTACATTTTCCCGCATTCATTCCTTAATTACTTTCGTTTTTAAACAAAAAAAATTCTATCCTATACAGAATTTTATTCTCCTAAGCAAGATGTAATTTTTAAAACTGAACTTTAAATATAAACGCTACAAATTGGTATTAAGTATGAACATGTCAACCGTAAATCTAGATTCTATAACTCCAAAACGGTATGATATTTGCAAAAGTTAAAGTAATAACTCGCCGGGCTGTCGAAATCAGAAGAAAAACTTAATATATATTTATATATCTGTTTACTACGTAACGTAAGCTTTCTAATGATATATAATTTGTCAAAATCAGCCGAGAAATGAAACTATAATTTAACAAAAGACGTGAGTGGGTACACCAAAATGTATAACCTCCGCGCTTCGCTGTACGCTAATTGTAAACGATCGATAGCCACAACACGTTAAAACGCGCAATGGTAAAACATAAAATGTGTGTTTCTTGTGTTTTACTCGCTATAAATCCATTAATAAAAACAAGAATATACTTAAAGTTATATTTTTTTGAAAGAGGAATTAATAAGCAACAAGATAACGTATAAACCAATAAAATCGGATGAATAGTATTTGCATAAGATTGAATTTACTACAGTAAGGGTCAAATACTCGATTCATCTCCTGTCAATATACACTCCGTGTTGGTATCAATACTTGGGCAAATACATTTCAATTGATGCCTATCATGATGAAAAAGTGATTTTTTTTATATAATTGAGGTGTATCGAGTTTGAAATAAGTGTGCATGAGGAAAATATAAGTGAAATAAATATAGAGTGTGAATGATTAAAGTGTAAGTGAAATAAAAGTTTTATAAATGGCAGTAAAAACGAAGTAAATTTGGTAAATGTACCGGTAAGCAAAACTGCCTTGTTAGAAATACAACCCTCCCCCCATGGCTATTCTGCACTGCACTACCAATTATTAAGATCTATATAATTAAAAATTTAAATGTTTTCAGTCAACAAAGGGTAATAGCTCTAAAAATATTGAAGCAAGAATTATGGTTCTTGAGCAATTAAATGAAAATTTGTGGAACCTGTGCAAACTTTATTTACCTTCAATTCATGAAAATGTAACAATTTTGTCAACACAATGACTTGTCCTTACCAGGTATTTCATGCGGTGCTTGTAGCCACATACATGGCTGGCAATGCACTTGTTATAGCACTTGGTATTGCACAGGGAACACTCATACAGATGGGGCCTCCTGGGCTTTGTTGAGAGAACCTCCGTAACGTACTGAAGACCTGTGCAGAAAGTTGGTTTAAATGCTTGGATTTTTCACCATTTTCAACAGTATTTCAGTTACTGTGCAACCATTATTAATTGCCAAACATTAACTTTCATGTATTTCGTCAGTAGACCGATTTACTATTCACATTCGTAACACATACTTGTGTCCAATGTTAAACAAGAAACCTTCTGAGACGGGTGATGCTCCCCAAAGTGTTTTTTTGTCACAATATTGCACTATATATTCAGATAAAAGGAAACGTCTTGAGGGCAATAACTTTGGACAAAATAATACGATGGATGGTTTAGAAACTTTAAATTTAAAAGGGCCATAACTCATGTGAAAAATCATCCGGCGAGAACCGGCTGATAATATGCACATCTCCTCTTGGTAGTGAAGCTTACCATAAAGTTTCATTGAATTGCAGTCATTAGTTGCTGAGAAATAGCCCGAACAAGAATTGTACTATATGTACAGTTAATGGAAAATTTCAAAGGGCCATAACTCTGCGAAAAATCATCCGACCAGAACTGGCGGATAATATGCACATCTCCTCTTGGTAGTGAAGTTTCCCATAATTTTTTTATTGAATTCCAGTCGTTAGTTGCTGAAAAATGCCCGTACAAAAATTGTGCACAAACAGACGGACACACGGAGAGACGAAGCGGCGACTATATGCTCCCCCCAAAAATTTTGGGGGAGCATAAAAAGACTAAATCACAGAAGGCATGAAAGACATTAATACCCAACGTAATCCAGGCAGACATTCTACGTCTGTTTTGCAATCTAGATAAATCCTGTTATTACACAAAGAGGAGTACATTATACTCCTTACTTGACTGACACTTTGACTTTTCCTGTAAAGCGCTTACACAGTAAAGCTGTATTGATAGTATTGCCTTTGTTTAGGTAGAACTAGAGCTTTGTCACAGACGTGACCAATACCCCCACATGCCGCATTGACACATAATATTTTGCACGTCGTCTTCACAAAAAACAGCAGACACCATGCTTAATTTTTTTAACGCACTAAGTGACTCCTTGACCTAGCTTTTGACCCAGAAAGGCCCATGTTCTTACTTGGCCTTAAGATCATCTCCATAAAACTTTTGACCAAGTTTGGTGAAGATCGGATGTAAACTACTTGAATTAGAGAGCGGACACCATGCTAAATGTTAAAAAACGCACTAAGTGACCCCGTGGCCTAGTTTTAGGCCCGGAATGGCCCATGTTCAAACTTTTCCTAGAGATCATTTAGATAAAACTTGTGACCAAGTTTGGTGAGGATTGGATGAAAACTACTTGAATTAGAGAGCGGACAACATGGGAGATTTAAAACGCACTAAGATACCCCTTGACCTAGTTTTTGACCCGGCATGACCCATATTCAAACTTAACCTAGACATCATCTAGATACAACTTCTGACCAAGTTTGGTAAAGATTGGATGAAAACTACTTGAATTAGAGAGCGGACAACATTGTGATGTTTAAAACACACTAAGTGACCCCGTGACCTTGTTTTTGACCCGGCATGACCCATATTCAAACTGGCCCTAGACATTATCAAGATACAACTTCTGACCAACTTTGGTGAAGATTGGATAAAAACTACTTGAATTAGAGAGCCGACAACATGGTGAGGTTTAAAACACACTAAGTGACCCCGTGACCTAGTTTTTGACCCATCATGGTCCATGTTCGAACTTGACCTACACATCATCTGGTTACAACTTCTGACCAATTGTGGTGAAGATCGGATTAAATTTACTTGAAATAGAGAGCAGACACCATGCTCAATGTGTAAAACGAACTAAGTGACCCTGTGACCTAGTTTTTGATCTGGCATGGCCCATGTTCGCAATTGGCCTTTAGATCATCTAGATAAAACTTCTGACCAAGTTTGGTGAAGATCGGATGAAAACTACTTGAATAAGAGAGAGGACACCATGCTGAATGTTAAAAATTGCACTAAGTGACCCCGTGACCTAGTTTTTTACCTGGCAAGGCCCATGTTCAAACTTGACCTTAAGATCATCTAGAAACAACTTCTGACCAAGTTTGGTGAAGATCGGATGAAAACTTCTTGAATTAGAGAGCGGCCAACATGCTGAATGTCTAAAACGCACTAAGTGACCCCGTGACCTAGTTTTTGACAATGCAAGGCCCATGTTCTCACGTATCCGCTAATCATAACAATGAACAAGTTAATTGGCATACAATAAGATCGGCCAGCTACTATTACCTTATAAGAAAGGACTAGTCAATATGATAAACATGGCCCACCTCCTGCAAGTGACTTAAGTTACCCCCCTCTTCCAACCACAATTTATCGCGGACAAGTATTACAAACAAATCTGAAAATGACCGACCCAAATATGTGTGTTTTTTTTCCGAAATCAGAAATCAGCAAAATTATGTGTTAACAAAGACGTCTTTTTGTTTTTAAACTACCAAATTTCATGCTGGCAAAAATTAATGGTTTCACAGTATATCACAGTGGTCTGATAACCTACTCACAATTTTCCTGCATAAGCTTGATTTCCATATAAATCATATTTGGGCAATCCCTAATTTCTAAGATTTATTAATTTTGATCTCCAGATTGAAGATCCATTTGACAATTTTCGTGATCAATCAGAAACGCTTACACTGATTAAGCAGAATAGTAAGAATGTTTTTGTTAATTTTGATGAAGATATTTTTCTCCATGTTTTTTATTTGCCAATTTCCTTTGGCTGATCATGTAAATCATTATCATTATATTTCAGTCAAACCATGCAGTTTTCCCGTTAACTGATCTTAACACACGATTCTTCGTACTCCGTATAAAACATGATGCCCCCTTTCCCTTTCCTCCAAACCCACAGAAAAAAGAAGTGATTTTGTTACCAACGATCCACTGATTGTCAGGGTTCTGCTTGGCCTGACTTGCAAAGTACTTGTCCAGTTGAGAGCGGGGATCGCCACTGAGACGGCACTCAGTCTTCTGCAAGGTCTTCTTATCGGGCTCTGATGCCTCCCTCTCAACCTTGAGCAAAGTCAATTATAGATGATATTACTGATGTAAGCTGCTTAAGAGTTCTTCTCCGCTGCATTTTGTCCTAATAGACACCATGGGATTTTTTACTGTCTTTCCTAAAAAAATTACCAATTATTCACAGCCTGATTTAAGATTTTCAGTGCCCTATTAAAATCTTAACTTGAGTTTTACTACATTTTCCACTGCTTTTTATAGCATGAACTATCACATATTAACATACTTATAAAACATTATACTGCTTGACCTAACTTTGATTACAGCCTGACCTAAATATTTTTTGTCCACAGCCTGACCTAAGATTATTCACTGCTTGACTTATTATTTGTGTTCAGAATCTGTGCAAAAGATTATTGATCAAGTTAACATTGTTCAAATCTTAACCTTACATTACTACTTCCTAACTTCCTGACCTAACATTATTCACATTTTGACCTAACATTTTTCGAGCTTGACCTACCTCAGCGTCCATATCGCCCAGTTCTCCTTCAAAAAGCATGGCCTCCTCAGAGTTATCCTCCTTATTTTCACCAGTGCCTTTTTTTACCTCAGAGTTATCCTCCTTATTTTCACCAGTGCCTTTTTTTACATCATCTGCTACATCTTCATGGGTCTCTTTGTTGATGTTCTCTTCCTCTGTGACTGTCAAATCTATTATCTGCATTTCTGCATCAACTTTTTCTGTTTGTTTTTCTGCAGAAACCACAACTTGCTCTTCGCTTACCAAAACATTTTCTTCTGTAATCTTGTTTTTAGCTCTTTCAGCTTCCTCCTTCTTACTTTCTTTAGGGTCTTTAGATATTCTAGAAACAGACAAATACTTGTTGTCAAGACTTTTCCCCTGTTCCAAACGTTTCTTTGCATCTTCGACAACTTTCTTGGGATCAAGTTTCATTGGTCTATCTTCTCTCTTCTGCCTTTCTCCTTTTCTTTCATTTGAATATCTTTGGGATGTTCTATGCTTGCCGTCAGTTTCTTTGGGTTTGGATTGCTCTTCACTCTTCTTTCTAGCAGAAATGATACCCGACTCAATTGTGTCTGCCAAAGGCTTGTTTGTCTTCTTTAGTTCCTCAAAATTTGTTTTCTTTTCAGATTCCAGTTTGCGCTTTGTTGAAGATGAGCTGGGCTTGTCATCTGTGCAAAACAAATGAAATTCCCCTTAACATACCAAATATATAAGCATTCAAAATGGCTTTGGTGATTCAGATAAATATGTTGTTCTATCTATTCCTTACATACATCTATATAAAACTGATGACCCTTGGGGCTTCTCAAATTTTGAACATAGCTTCAACAATTTTAGACAAACTTTGCAAGGATCTTGATCTTTAAGACAAGAAGATTTTTTAAATTCCCCAATATAAATCTAAGTAAAACTAATAACCTCCAGGGTGGGGCAACTTTTGACCCCTGGGGTCAACATTTCAACCAACTACCTCTAGATGATGTGTGATGTGTAGGACTTAGTGATTTCACACAATATTTTGAAAGGCTTCCCCAATTTAAGTCTTGTAATTCTGGTTGCTATGGCAACAAATAGACTAGAAAAATTGCTGAAAATGGTGGATCCTGCGATAACTTTAAAAGTTCTTCATATTTTCCCATGAAACTTCAAACATGGATAGATGGCAATATGGAGATTATGCACGTCATTTCATTGTGTTCCTACGTCAAGAATTCTGGTTGCAATGGCAACAAATAGACTAGAAATATTGCTGAAAATGGTGCAGTTTCATCAATCACCAGTAGGGGACTTTTATTGCTTGGCAATAGTCTTGTTTAAACAAACTTTGTAGAGGACCTCTATAAGATTCCTCATACAAAATATAAAAAGGCTTTGCAATATCAGGCAAGAATATTTTTAAAGGTATTCCCTATAAAGGTCAATGAAAAACTGGGGATCAATGTGGTAGAGCCAGTTATATCCAAAGAGGCAAACTTTAAATTAATTTTGTAGAAGACCTCTAGATGATTTTACACACCAAATACAAAAAAACTTTGATATTGTGGCTTGACCCGAGAAGCATAATTTGTATAAACTTTGTAGAGGGTTGCTAGATGATTCCACATACCAAATATGAAAGCCTTGGGGTTCGCTTTTCTAGACAATAATGTTTTAAAAGCTAGATTGTATTCTTAATATACCGTAATGACTCAGTATTTAGTGGGTTTACTTTTTCAGACAAAAACGTTTTTAAAGGTATTCTATATATACTCCGGTAAGTCTATGTTTAACCCTTTCAGTGCTAGAACCGAATTTTAAAGGCCTTTGCAAACAGTATGGATCCAGATGAGACGCCACAGAACCTGGCGTCTCATCAGGATCCAAACTGTCTGCTATTCTGAAAGTATTCTTTGAAAAAATTCGAAGAAAATGCTAATTTTAGAAATTCAGCAGACAACATTCAAGCAGACAACAAATTTCCCAGCATGCAAAGGGTTAACTGGTGAGCCAGCCGGGCCAGGCAAATTTTAACCAAGGGGCATCATTTGAACAATCTTTGTAGAGGACTGCAATCAGTCGTTGTGTCCATAACTATCTAGCATACATATCTTCAAAATGACAAAATACAAAAGCTGCAGACATCAAACCAGGACAAAGAAAGCAGCCCATCCTTTGGAACTTTATGTGCAAGGTAGGAAGATTAAAAACAGAACAACAATTACCAGATTGAGATGCAAATTTTTTCTTGTATGCTTCTATGCGTCTGAAAATGTCGGATGTTGCGTCTTGTTTTGTTATGGGCGATTTTTTGTCAGTCTTGTTGACTCTTCCACTTGGCTTTGGTTTTCTTTTCCCTTCTCTTTCTGTTTGATGCTTTTCCTGTAACAGTGCTAATTTCTAAAGCCTTTGGCGCAAATGAAAATACAGAAAAGAATGAATATCTGCAGTAAAACAATCATTCAATTTTTATGTTACTTTTGTTCTACAAGACTATAATATATTGATCTGAATCCTACAATAACTACGCTTACACACAAAATGTTATGTCTAATGAAAAATTGCTGGAATGATTTACACAAATCGCCATTTTAACAAATTGTATTCTTAGGGGAATTTAAAGAAACAAGAAACCGTCGGAGATGGGTGAAGCTCCCCAAAGGTTTTTTTGTCACAATATTGCACTATATATTCAGATAAAAGGAAACGTCTTGAGGGGCATAACTTTGGACAAAATAATATGATGTATGGTTTAGCAACTTAAAAATTTCAAAGGGCCATAACTCTCTAAATAAATCATCTAACCAGAACCCACAAATAACATGCGCATCTCCTCAAGGTAGTTAAGCTTTCCATAAAGCTTCATTTAATTCCAGTCAGTAGTTGGGGAGAAATAGCCCAAACAAGAATTGCACTATATGTACAGTTTATAGAAAATTTCAAAGGGCCATAACTCATGTGAAAAATCATCCGACAATAACCAGCTGATAATATGCACATCTCCTGTTGGTAGAGAAGCTTCCCATAAAGTTTCATTGAATTCCAGTAGTAAGTTGCTGAGAAATAGCCCGGACAAGAATTGCACTACATGTACAATGGAAAATTTCAAAGGGTCATAACTCTGTGAAAAATCATCCGAAGAGAACCGGCTGATAATATGCACATCTCCTCTTGGTAGTGAAGCTTCCCATAAAGTTTCATTATATTCCAGTCATTAGTTGCTGAGAAATAGCCAGAAGAAGAATTGCACTATATGTACAGTAAATGGAAAATTTCAAAGGGCAATAAGTCTGTGAAAAATCATCCGCCCAGAACTGGCTGATAATATGCACATCTCCTTTTGTTAGTGAAGCTTTCCATAAAGTTTCATTGAATTCTGGTCATTAGTTACTGAGAAATAGCCCGGACAAGAATTGCACTATATGTTCAGTTAATGGAAAATTTCAAAGGGTCATAACTTTGTGAAAAATCATCTGACTAAAACCCGCTGATAATGTGCACATGTCCTCTTGGTAGTGAAACTTCCCATAAAGTTTCATTGAATTCCGGTCATTAGTTGCTGAGAAATAGCCAGGACAAAAATTGTGCAAGGACTGACGGACACACGCACGGACAGACGAAGCGGCGACTATATGCTCCCCCCAAAATTTTTGGGGGAGCATAAAAAATAACAAGTGAAAACATCACTTACAATTGCTTCTTTGAAAAAAGCATGGGAATGAACAACTTTTACCAACTATTCTTAAGTTAGAAAAGACGCATTTATCTGTTCAAATAGAAAACAGGTGCACATTTCATTGAGAGAATGGAAAAAAACTTCAATCTTCAACAGACCACTGATGAATAATAGGTGCTGCTTTCATCTTTAATATGCCCTTTCTTTTCGATGCATTAAACATAAGTATGATCTGATAAGTGAGAATAACCAACCTTCAATCGATTAAGTTGATTATTAGCAGCCGATTCGGGATTTTCGACAATGTGTGACGTTATTTGCTCGCTGTTGTTCACCAGTTCGGAGGCATACTGTGCACATTTGGACAACATTTCCACCTTGTCTTTCATCTGCGTGAGCTCCTGGTGAATCTTTGGATGAGACCGCTTCTAAAATACCAGCAAGAGTTCTTTAGATGCTCCCAAATATGTTTACCATTTTCAAAGGAATTAACAGTTGCACTTTAATGTAACATGTAGAAAGAATGCATGTTTTAACCCAGACTTAGCAACACTACTTTCAATATTGTATATATTTTTGTAATAGTTGTGTTTTTGTTTGAGTGCTTATGTCTGTCAAATAAAACCTTTCCTGCTAAAAAACAAAGCAAATATGGCTATATGCAACCAGCATTCACTCAGAACAGCCTGCATGGCTCTATGCAACCAGCATTCACTCAGAACAGCCTGCTGGTCCCTTGCAGTCTGATTATGTTTTAATGCTGTTTGCTGCTTATCAGTATCATAAGTTTGAAATGAAGCCTTTAAAACTTAGCTCTTGTAAGTAAGGAATTAAATTGATTTATATGTTTATGAAGGGGCTACAAACGTGTAAACATGTACATCTGAGTGGTAAAGGCTAAAGGCACTGAAATACATTCTTATAACCTAAGGGAAAAGACCTTTAAAGATAATAGTTATTTTAAGAACTCTTTTGACCCACCAGTGCATTGAGCCTGTGTTTGTAGCCCATCACGTGGTCGGCCACACTTTTCCAGGAGCACACACTCTCGCACAGGAGGCAGACGTAGTGTGCCGTTGAGCCGTCACTCAACTTGTACTCCGTGATGTACTTGCGGCCTGTCAACAAGGAAATCATGGGCCAAATATAGAGAATAATATGTTTATAATAGTGTTCATTATAGATCAGGTTTATCATGCGAGGCTTAGAAAACAAAAATAACAAGCCTTGGCGAGTGCTTTTTCGTTTTCGTGCCTAGCATGATAAAATTGATCTATAATCAACACTAATGTATTATTCTATTTATCCCACTTTTTATTCAGTAAACCTTTTTATTTAAACAAAATTACTAATAGTTTAACTGGAAAATTTCGCTGGATTTATGACGTCATTTTGTCGAAAAATGACGTCATTTCGTGCCATGGTTTATAGCAGAAATTTAATCAACGGAGCTTAAATAAACTGAATTCGCTGTAAAAGTGGGATAAAATTTGTTATACAATATACATGTGCTGTGGTCTGGAAACACTTGGATTAATGCATGCACAGAAAGTGTCATCCCAGATTAGCCTGTGCAGACTCTTTGGTACTTTTCTTTTAGAGGAAGTATCTTCTTAGAGAAGATCTATTTATAGCGGAAAGTGTCGTCCCTGATTAGCCTGTGTGGACTGTTTAGGCTAATCTGGGACGACACTTTATGCACATGCATTATGCCAATTTTTTCCGGAACGCAACTGATAAAGTCCATACGGACTTAAATATTTTGAGCATCACTAAGGAAAAAAAAAAATGAATGCCCCCTATTGTGCCGCTTTGAAGCCATATATTTGACCTTTGACCTTGAAGGATGACCTTGACCTTTCACCACTCAAAATGTGCAGCTCCACAAGAAGTAAGTAAGACATTGAATGGAGAAAATAATATTTTTTTAAATTTTTGACCTTTGACCTTGAAGAATGACCTTGACCTTTCACCACTCAAAATGTGCAGCTCTACGAGATACACATGCATGCCAGATATCTAGTTGCTATGTTCAATATTAAAAAAGTTATGACCAAACTTTAACATAGGTTAAAGTTTTAGGAAAGAAAAAAACAATGATATTTGAAGTTTGACCTTGAAGGATGGCCTTGACCTTTATTTTTCACCACTCAAAATGTGCATCTCCATGAGATACACATGCATGCCAAATATGAAGTTGCCATCTTCAATATTGCAAAAGTTATAAAAGTTTAACCAAGGTCAAAGTTTTGTGACACACACATACAATGACTGACTGGCTGACTGACTGACACAATGACAGACAGACAGACAGGCCAAAAACAATATACCCTCGATCTTTCGATCCGGGCGCATAAAAAAAATGATTCCTACCATAAAACTCTTATCAAACCGTGCAAAAAAATGGTCCTACCTGAGCATGGTTTTAAAACACATCAAACAAATTTATTGTCATTAATGATTCCAAGCATGAAAATGCAAAAAGATCCTGTACAGCGGATAGTTTGGTTGGATGTGTCCGACAAGAAATATACTAATAGGCCCAGTATCATAATCATTATCAATTCAATATTTGAGGTCAATTCAAATGATGGGATATTGGTATTCATTCAACTGAGTATTGAGAGTGTTGGCAATGTTGTTTTTTTCACCATTTTGGTAATGGGGCCTGCCCTTTGGTTGAGAAAATTCACGGCGTTTTCACTAAAATTTGGAAATTAGTGTTGTTGTTGTTGTTTTGCCAAAAAAATGCTTCAAAATTGAAGATACAAGTATTATATTCACTAAGGTTGAACTTATATGGATAGGATATGAACAAAATATTTTTGGAAACCTTCCATTGGGAATTTTCAGCTCCCATTTGGGAAAATATATACTTTTTGTCCATTGGGAATGGGGCCGGTTACCGGACCCAATTTTGAATGAAAAAAAACACTGATAGGTCAGCTCACGAACAAACTGAATAATCAGCTTTAAAACAAGGGCTGTTTGTAAAACATGCATGCCCCCCATATGGGCTCTCCATTGTAGTGACAGCCATTGTGCGAATATGTTTTTTGTCACTGTGACCTTGACCATTGACCTAGTTACCTGAAAATCAATAGGGGTCATCTGCCAGTCATGATCAATGTACCTATGAAGTTTCATGACCGTAGCCATTAGGGTTCTTGAGTTATCATCTGGAAACCATTTTACTATTTCAGGTCACCGTGACCTTGACCTTTGATATAGTGACCTGAAAATCAATAGAGGTCAACTGCGAGTCATGATCAATGTACCTATGAAGTTTCATGATCCTAGGCCCAAGCGTTCTTGAGTTATCATCCGGAAACCACCTGGTGGACGGACCGACCTACAGACCGACCGACATGTGCAAAGCAATATCCCCCGTCTTCTTCGAAGGGGGGCATAAAAAATGCACTTATTCCACAAATTACTCGGGAATGAGTAAGCCTCAAAACAAAAAAAACTAAGTGAACACCAAATCATCTATCATAAAATTCATCTTGAAAACCCTTTCCCACTCAGAAGCAAAGTGGAAATGGCTATGTGCAAACAGCATAAAACCAGAACAGCCTGCGAGTAACTTGCAGTCTGTTCAGGTTTTATGCTGTTTGCTGCTCATCAGTATCTAAGAGTTGCAAACGAAGCCTTTAAAACTTCAATTTAGTAGGAAAGGTCTTTAATTAAATTTAACTTTCTAAGGGACTACAAATGCGTGAAAATACGTATCTAAGTGGTACAGGGTTCAATATGTTTGTGATACAAGGCCCTGAAAGTTAGTGAGACGTACCCAACACAGGGGCCGCAGCGTAGGAGGCATCAACAAACTTCTGAAAGAGAGACGACTCTGGCTTCACTTCGACCTGACTTACGTGGAATACACGGTCTTCTAGAGGCTCCTTTTGTTGATCCCCTGATTAACAAAAACATTATGACAAATTTCAATTTAATATCTCAGCAAAACTTGTGAGCATTGCTTTGGATAAGTCTAGACTTAATGCATAAAGTGTGTAATGTGTCATCCCAGAACAGGCCAATCAGGGACAACACTTTCCACCTAAACTGGACTTTCTTTAAAATAAGACTGTCTTCAAACTAAAAAATACAATAAACGCAGAATAGTGATGTCCCTGATTCACCTGTTTGGACTGCACAGGCTAATCTGGGACGATAATTCATGCACATGCATTAAGCCCCTTTTTCCCAGACCAAGGCTCAATAATATTTGTTTGACTTACATGGAAAACCAGTTCCTTTACAAGATTTATGCTCATCACTTTAAAATCTCAAAATAAGATAATATGAAAATTCTCCTCCCTGTTAACATGAGAAATTCAAAATTAACAGTTGTCTTGCAAAAAAAATAATAACACTGCCTTTTTCAGTGGTATCTGCAAGTCTTTTCTGTTAAACAGACCCATGCCCAAATAAACATGGTACAAAAATACCCACTTACAAAAATAATTGTATTTGAAATTTACTTATTTTCATAATAAAAAAATGCAAATTTGGTACTACCTTTATGTCCCACTGTGACTTCCCGCCCATACAGATGCATTTGTAAGAGTATATAAGTTATGCACTACCTTTCTAAGAGAAAATATGTTACTATCTTCATCATGTTTCACTGTCAAAGTAAACATGAACTTATAAAGGGGAAATATGTTACTATCTCCACCATGTTCCACTGTCAAAACAAACGTGAACTTGTAGGAGGGAATATGTAAATACCTTTATCATGTTCCACTGTAAAAGTAAACATACCCTTTTAAGGGGGAATATGTTAATACCTTTATCATGTTCCACTGTCACCTCACGCCCATACAGACGTTCTCCGTTCAGTTGCCGTACCATGATATCTGCATCGTGGTATGAGTGGAAGTACACATAGGCATAGGCTTTCCCATAGCGCACCTTGAGGTGCACACTCTCATAGTTGTATGGGTGGATGAAGTCTTCCATGGCAATCTGGTGAATAAAGAACACAATCAAGTGGATGAAGAACAAAATCTGGTGAATACATAACACAATCAGGTGGATGAAGAACACAATCAAGTGGATGAAGAACAAAATCTGGTGGATACAGAACACAAACATTATGGATATAGAACACAATCTTGTGGATATAGAACACCAACATGGTGGATATAGAACACAATCTGGTGGATATAGAACACAATCTGGTGGATATAGAAGATAGAACACCCAACATGGTCGATAAAGAACACAAGCTGGTGGATATAGAACACAATCTGGTGAATATAGAACACCAACATGGTGGATAAAGAACACAATCTGGTGGATATAGAACACTAACATGGTGGATAAAGAACACAATCTGGTGGATATAGAACACCAACATAGTGGATAAGGAACACAATTTCAATATGGGTCATCTGCTGTCCAAGGCAAATGCACATGTGAAGTATCAAGCCAATCGGTCAATTCATTGATGAGTTATTGCTTGGAAACGATTTTCCTACTTATTGTGACAGTGACCTTGACCTTTGACCAAGTGACCCCAATTTAAATAGGGGTCATCTAAAGGTCCAAGGACAATGCACATGCAAAGTTTCAAGCCAATTGGTCGATTCGTTGACAAGTCATTTATTGAAAAACAAGAGGGTCTGAAAGGCCCAAAGTCGCTTACCTGAGATAAAAAGAAATGACCTGTTCTTTGCAGCCCAAGATATCAACAGAACAAATGTTCTTACCAAGTTTCATGAAGAATGAACAACAAATGGCCCCATGACGGAATTTTTTTTCAACAGACTGGAACCATTTTTGAACTCATCCAAGATATTATTGGGACAAATCTTCTGAAAAACTTTCATGAAGATCCAACAATAAATGTGGCCTCTACAGTGTCAACAAGGCAAATATTCATGACGCACAACGGAAGACAGACAATTGACAAAAGGTGATCACAAAAGAGCAAAAAATATTATGCTCATAAAGATTGTCACCATGTGTGAAGATCAGCAAGTGTCATTCAGATTAAACTAAAAATGTGACTAAAAGTATTCACAATCTGTTACTATAACAAACTGTGGTAGTGCGGTCTCGTTCGCTTACACAAGTGAACCGGTCACGGTACGGTTACGAGTTATGTAACTGTGTGAGCACTTATGTAATATGGAAATATTTATCAAACACACTGACTGGTTGTAATTCAATTAACTAAAGGCGTCCAGTCAGATACGCCTGAATACACTCAAAGAACAATCTATAAGTGAAAACCAAAGCAGCTTTAATGAAACTAACTAACTTTAGTCTAAAGAATCTATGCATCGTTAAAATGAACAAATACAGCGAATACCTTAATGAATGTAAAAAGAAGTTCACAATCTGTCAAAAAAACTGATAAAAATATTAGTAACTGTTAGTCTAGAAGTTGCTTCAAAAGTTTTGTTTATAAAATAAGTCTAACTTAATTTAAAGAACACAATGTATGGAAAGTGGAAAACTCCAGTGACTCAAATGTAAAAAATAAGAAGAATTTACAAAAGTTATTTCAATCAAAAGAGTCTTTCTAATTTAGAAAATGCCAAATAACAAGGTTGCCATGGAAAAAGTTTCATAGCACAGTGGTCTGCTAATTACACCAAAACACAATAGGTTAACTTGGCTTATCAGTAACGATCAAAGATAAGGCTCTACAGTGCATTATTAAATGTACAGTTATTTTATGACATAGGTTTATTAAATCGCATGCAAACTACTGTCTTTATGTACACCACATTTTATAAAAAAAGTCCCAGGTTTATACAAGGGAGTTAACTATTAGTTAACTATTAGAAAGTATGTACAGATTATCTTTCTTTAACATTATGGCTTATCACAACTAGACTGTTCAAATGCTTTCACTATATACATATACATACATATAGAAAAATTCATAAAGATTGGACCAAAAATGTGACTTCTAGAGTGTTCACCCCTGGCGGCCATGTTTTTCAACGGACCGGAACCATTTTTGAACTCAACAAACATATCATTTAGACAAACATTTTGACAAAGTTACATGAAGATTGGGCATCAAATGTGACTTCTACAGTGTCCACAAGGTTTTTCTTTCTTTTTTTACCTAGTGACCTAGCATGGCCCAGTTTCGAACTCAGTCGAGGTATCAATGGGACAAATGTTCTGACCAAGTTTCATGAAGATGGGACAATAAATGTGGCCTCTGGAGTGTTCACAAGGCAAATGTTGACTCCGCAGGACTGACAAAAGGCGATCACAAAAGCTCACCATGAGCACAGCTCAGGTGAGCTTAAAACTGGTCTACCAACAGATCGACACCCAGCAAAACAATATACCCCCTCTTTTTTGAATGGGTGCATAAATATAGGACCCTTTTGGCTAACATACTATATGCCATTTTTTTATATATAGCTTTTGGCTGACAAATGCTGAACTTACATCAGAAACATCCACAGGTAGTCCCCCAATGAAGACCACATGCTCGCCCCGTGGTCCAGTTTCATCCAATTTGTCATGGAGATAATTGTCTGCATATGCCATACCTGCAAAATGAAGAAGCAAAATTGTATACCCAGCTAATCCAGGCAAATTGCAAGAAGGTTACTGACTGCCGTAATATATATAGAATAACAGGTTACTGCCTGATCTTTTTGTTATATATTAGGCAATGTTATATCAGGCAGTTATAAATGTGTTGGTATGATAAAACTGAAATACTTGTTATCTCCTGCCAATTTCAAACTTTATGACAGACAGAAGGAATGAAGGATGAACAGAATTACGGACAGACAACGCCTATATCTATATCCCTACGCCTTTCGCAGGGGACAACAAGTATTTCAGTCATATTACAGCAAGCAGTTAATCATCTTACAATTTGCCTGGATTGGCTTGTTTACTAGCAGCGATTGCACAAACTGAGGTCAGTCACTGAAAACTGCCTTACTTAAATCACAGGTAAGGGAAAAATGACTTCCCAAAAACTTCCAACAAATCTGACCAAAATTTCCCAACAGATGCAGAACTTTTCCAATAAACCTAATAATTGGTTTATTGAGTTAATTATACAGGGATATAATTCTTTAACACTTATAATATAAATTTCAAATTCAGTTAAACATTCACTTATACACAATTGGAATACTGTTATTTATAATCATATTAATAATCTATCCTTTTTCCCAATTGCATGTTTTTCCCGCTATTTTCCTCAATCCAAAAGGCACAGGCTGTAAGATATGAAAGCATAAAAAATCACCGGCAGTAGAAATAACAAGCGCTTTGTCAGACAAAACAACTTCCTTTAACTGGTGAACAAGATGTCCGTAAAATTCATCAATCTACATTTTTTTATGTTTCCAATTATCTCTGTAGCCATAGCAATCACAATTAAGGTCTGACAAAAAAATAATGAAATCACATGCATATTCACCTTAAATGCCTTTTTTTCACACACTGGGTTACATCAAACTATGAGTATGTTCAGTATCTTTTGAGGTAACACGGTATCAACTTTTTGTTATAACTTATGTTTTTTACCCAAGAATCAAAAAAGAAATTTCCGGAAAAAAAATGAACAAACTTACATATTCCCAATATGGGCATCTATTCACACCCTTAGTTTTATTAGCCTGGCAAAAATACTTTTTAAGTTGTCGCAGGATAAAGATGTAAGTTCTCACTGATTTCTTTAACTGTAGAAACCACAATGTGTCTGATGATAAAAAAAAGTAACATGCAGATTTTTCATCTAGGCCTCCGTTCACATACCAAGATTCATTTTCCTTAATAAAGTACATTTTGAGTTATCACAGGATTCAGTTTTTTTAAACACAGTCTGTAAAACCAGATGAGGATTCCACGACCAATAACCACACAAATTACCAGTAAAACTCCCTCATATGTCTACCGTCTTGTAAGACCTACGTATATAATTGGGCCCTTATAAATGATTAAGTCCCTTTCATACAGAACATACAAGCCCCAAATGAATAGTCTAGGGTTCTATCAACAAAAGTTAAATAAACAAGGACATTCGTTGAATTGATATCCACCGCCAATTACATTTTTTGTGACAGATGGACGAACTGAATGAGGAATGGACGGAATGATGGAAGGCCGATGCAAATTCTATCATTCCACCTTTGGCGAGGGGTAAAAAAGCTAGAAAATAAGTAAAACCAATGGCAGGAGTGCTATTTTGAAAACATGTCAGCATGTCAGAGTGAAGTACCATACAACCTTCACTGGGTTCACCTGTAGACACTCTTCATCACTGAACAGGTACATTCAAGCAAAATCCTTTTTGAAAATATCTTTATTTTCAAAAGGAGCAGAAATTTTACTTCTGAAAGCGCATTGAAACAATTACAGTTACTGCAAGCAAAACATGAAAATGGGAACAGATGGACGTAAAAAGAAGCTGCCATAACAATTCAAAGGTCACAAAAAAATTGACGTCATATATTAACAAGCTGGCCCAAAACAGATAATAGAGTGATACAATTTCCAACAACCCTACCTTCTACGTAATGGAACGATGGCATCGCCATACCGTCCATGGTTGGTACATTTGTTGCGTACCACACTGGGGCGTAAACTGGCTGGTGGAACATCATGGCAGACTCAGGCAAAAACTCCTGAGTGACATACCCTGGAGGATACATCTGGTGATGACTCAACCCAGACTTATCAGAAACAGGGCTCGAAGAAAGGTGACGGCGTTCGGAATGACGAGAAATGGTACGCGTATCGTGTCCAGTTTTTTGTTTCGAGTGCAACTGGTCAGATACGGGACTAACTGAGTGACCCATACGTGAGCTGTATCTAGTTGTTGTAGGGCTTTGGCTGTGTTTAGTTTTACTGTAGCGATTATCTGAAATTGATTTTTATGAGAATTATCATCAAAATGTTTGCATAGTCATTCGCCTATTATTTCATGAAAACCAACATGAATAATTGAAGATAAAAAAGCATCAAAACAATGACTCTTTATTACGTTTAGTTCAGCAAAAGAAGAATTCAAAAGATTTCAGATAATTTTCAATATCTGAAGTCAAAATGTGTCTGCAATATGCACTTATGCCGTCTTACCATCACTATATCTGTCAGTCGAGTGTCTCCTAGGAGATCGACCTCGTGACCTTGACCTTTTCTTTATTGACCTTTCCACTGAGCGCTTCCGTGGCAGCCTGTCGTCAGGGGATCTTCTTCTAGGAGAACTAGAAGCATAATTTTAATATATAGAGGATATTTGTTCATGTCAGAGTAGGATCGTTTTATTATTTCACGAGTAATCATAGACAATATTATTTTTCTATGATCATGAGTGAAATAACAAACGATCTTACACTAACATGAACAAATTTTTTGTTTCTTTTATGCCCCTTTTTCAAGAAAATAATTAACAGCTGTTTCCCTTTCGCCGAAAAGTAACCCTTTTTCCTGTTACGTGCCTCAATACAAGAAACAACATGTGACTCGCTCTAGGAAAACAAAGTTTAATGCATAAAGTAAATCTTGATATGACAATCTAAAAATATAACAAGAGCTGTCAGAGGACAGGGCGCTCGACTATTTGAGTGCTTGACAGTATAACGTAAGCCATCATGGGGAAATTGTTCATATTCAATAATTAATTAGACGATCTTTCAAAAATAAAAAAAAGGAAAAAGATATTAAAAAAATAATTGGGGGGGGGGGAGGGGGTAGGGGGGTGAGAGGGGGGTATAATGTGGGGTGTGGTAATATATTAGATAATGTTTAAAAAAAAAACATTAGCGGGAGTGGGGTTGGTAGGGGGGGTGGGGGTGAGAGGGGGGTATAATGTGGTGAGTGGTAATTTATTAGATGATGTTTAAAGGCCCTATAAAGGTGACGATCCGTAATTATTTACCGATTTTTAAATATTTGTTTCATATTTTATTTATAAAGGTTATCAAAAAACAATATTTATATGCTATTGGACATTACCATAAAAAAGGAGCAATACAACTTGTTTTGAGCTCAAAATACAGTGTCCTCCAAGTCAATTGTGTTTACAAACAATCAGTTTATTTACATCGCTGTTTAATCGGAAAAGTGAAAGTGACTCAGGTCACCAAAAATATATCGTTTATTTTCAACGTTTTCCGGTATCACCCACAAAGTAGGTCTCTTCTAAATGGTTAAAACGTTTGTAGTGATCTAATAAGTTACTTTCTGCTGGTTAAAAGTTGTTTAAAATAGAATTAAAATTGAATTTTCTTTCGGCTATTTTTAGCATACTTCACCGCTTTTAGGCTATACATCACGTTAGTTGCAAAGTTGTAAACAGTTCTTCAAATAATGAAACGGGTATATCTTCCATAATTCTTGACAACGTTGCACCTAAGCTGTGTTATTAGCATTTTTAAGCAAGAGTAACTGAAATCCGGTAAAAAGTAGACCAGTTTATATGCATAATAATTGGATTTGTCACCTTTATAGGGCCTTAAATAAAAAAAAATAAAAAAAATAAAAAAATTGGGGGGGGGGGGTAGGGGGGTGAGAGGGGGTTAATATGTGGGGTGGGGTAATTTATTAGATGATGTTTAAAAAAAAAAATTGGGGTGGTGAGGTTGGGGGGGATTCTTGTAAGGGCGAGGGGTATTGTTTGGGTGGAATCCATTGTGGTATTCAGGTAAGTGTTGTTTTGTCAAAGTAATAATAAAATGTGATCATAAATAAAGAATTTATGGCAATTAAAGCAAAATTTTCAATTATCTAAGTGTAAAAGGGGCCATAATTATGTCAAAATGCTTGATACTGTGGTCTGCTCTTGTTTATAAGTTGGGTTATGTTGGTCAACAAGTATGCAACATATAAAAGCAATATGTCAAAGGATATAGGAAATATTTGGGGTAGTACGCAAACTTTAACATAGATTTATCAATATTATGCATATTCTAAGAATAAAAGGGGCAATAATTATGACAAAATGCTTAAAGGAATCTTTTCACGGTTTGGTAAATTGACAAAATTGAAAAATGTTGTTTCAGAATCGCAAATTTTCGGTTTTGTCATGATACTTGTGAGGAAACAGTATTACTGAACATTTGCCATGGTCTAATATAGCCATTATGTGCATCTTTTGACGATTTAAAAACCTAAAAATTATAAAGCGTTGCAACGCGAAACGATTGAATAATTTGGAGAGTTCTGTTGTTGTCGTTTAAATTTGTGAAACTACGAAGATTGCTTATATAAGGTATAAAATACGCCTGCCATGTATGCTTGGCAGGATAGCTCAGTTGGCTAATGCGTTTTTACTTCAGGATTCCGGGGGTCACTGGTTCGAGCCCAGCTGAGGGCTACTTTTTTTTCCTTTTTTAATTTTTTTTTTTTGATATTTTACTGTAGCTTTTAAAATGTAATGTTAACATTTAACAATATAAAGCATTTAATGACAAACTTCAAAACATGCCAAAATCTGTGAAAAGGCCCCTTTAAAAGAGGCTCTTGTTTATAGGTTGGGGTGATGTTGGTAAACAAGTATGCAAAATATCAAAGCAATATGTCAAGGGACAATGAAAATAAATGGGGTAGTACGAAAACTTTAACATTTGCTGCATATTCTAAGTGGAAAAGGGGCCATAATTATGACAAAATGCTTGATAGAGTTGTCTGCTCTTGTTTATAGGTTGGGATCATGTTGGTAAACAAGTATGCAAAATATGAAAGCAATATGTCAAGGGACAAAGAAAATATTTGGGGTAGTACAAAAACTTTAACATTTGCATGCTAACGCAGACGCCGGGGTTGGTAGGATAGCTCTACTATATATATTGCATACATAATAGTCGAGCTTATCTAGTTCCGATTTTTTTTTATTTTCACCGGTGAAAATAACAATTTGTTAATTTTCACTGCTGTTATTTCACTGCTGAAATGTCATATTTTATCATTAGGTATAAAAGAAACATATACATTATTACTTTTTAAGTTGATTATGAGCTAGCATTGAACAACCTTGAGCTTGTCACAGCGCGTTCACATATTCCATAAAACCTACTGTGATAATCAATAGCAAGTTGTAACAATGAAAACTTGGACCCTCATGCCTGGCTAGATTTGACCTCAAGGGCACAGACTACTAATAAATGGCACCATTCACTACATGTCCCTTCTACTGGCTTGCCTTTCAACAGAATGGCCTTGATGTTTTTCGTCTGAATGACCATGACCTTTATCACTTGAATGACCTTGACCTGACCTTTCCCTGTCCTTCGCACGTCTTCGTGGAGATCTATAAATAAAACATTGACTTGACATTACTAGGTATATTTACGGAGATGGGGCAAGGATAAAAAAAGCTTAATGCACATCAGCAAAGAAAATGCAAAGCTCTATTGATATCATTCGAACAATCTCTAACAATATAGCGTGGACTTGAATTCACATGGTTTGATAAAAGAACCTACTGAAAATTGCTGTTTTTAATCATATAATAGAAATTTACCAATTTCACTTCAGTTATCTATTTGTAAGTTATTAATCTAACATATTACCCAATACCAAATACAGTAAGATGGACCATATTGTTAAGTTTGATACAATTGTTCATTAAAGTGTTGTCATACAATAATTGCAGCAGTGGGATCAATTATTATTTCCCCAATTAGACTATATATGTCTTGTCAGTCAGCACAGGCTAATCAGGGAAGACACTTTACGCACATGCATTATGCCCAGTTTTCTCAGAACAAGATACATGTATACAATGGTCTTTGACAAAACGAAAAATATTACTGACCTTGAATGGCCTCTGTCTCCGAACCTTCCTTTGGGCGAGATAGAACGCGACCTTGACCTTTTGGAGGATTTATCTAGGATAGGGGATGCACTAAGATTGGTTGCAGACTGTTGGAAGGGTGGATACGATACATACGACTGAGAGCCAATAGGGGGAACTGAAAAAAATATATAAACTAGCACCAGTAAAAAAAAATGTGTTCCAGAAAAAGTATGCAAAATATCCCAGAGTCATCAAGGCATAAACAACAAGAGATGTGTTTTTCAGAAACAGAATGCCCCCTACAGCACCACTTTGAAGCCATATATTTGACCTTGAAAGATGACCTTGACCTTTCACCACTCAAAATGTGCAGCTCCATGAGATACACATGCATGCCAAATATCAAGTTGCTACCTCAATATTGCAAAAGTTATGACCAATGTTAAAGTTTTTGGACAGACAGACAGACGGACAAACTGACGTACAGTTAAAAAACTATATGCCACCCATCGGGGGCATAAAAATTAAGAGACAAACAGCAATTACATTATAAAATATTTCTAATGCTGCACTTTCTGAATAGTTTAACACATTGATAATCAAATCACACTTTTTATAACATTGTTATACTAATTGGTAATCAAATATCATCGTACAATCTAAGCTATGACTGTATTCTTTAAGACATGAGACAAACTAACCAATTTACAAGGAAAAATTACCAAAACACTATAATACTAGCCTCTATGGCTTATCAAATATTCTTGTTAATCTAGTTGTTTTTGATTGGTCAGTTAATTGGCATGTAATTAGATTTGAGCAGTCCTAGTACCCAATGAAATGAATTTTGGTCTTCCTTGGACACTGGACGCTCAGACGCTCGGCTGCGGGTGCAGTTTTGAAAAAATGAAAGCTTGTAAACATTTTTTTTAGAGGTCACAGTGACCTTGACCTTTGACCTAGTGACCCAAAAATGGGTGGTTTGTAGAACTCATCAAGGTGCATCTACATATGAAGTTCATGAAGTTTCAATTTTGAGTGCTTGGAAAACAAGCAAATACGTTGAATTGATATGCTGCGCCGAATAAAATAATTTTTTTCATGGATGGGTGCAAATCTCTTGATATACGGTATAATCCTAAAATAGCAATTCTCCTCATTGAAATTTATACACACATGAAGTTTCATGTGGAAATCTAGTACCATATCTGAGATAACTGTATAGCCCTGAAAAGTTACAACAAACAAAAAACAAAAAAGAGCAATAACTCTAACATAAGAAAGTGTAGGATTATGGTTCTTGTGCAAGGCCATTCAGACGGACTGACAGATAGACAAAACTGATTGTAAATCCATCCGCCTTTGGCGATAAATAATGAACAGATTCACTGTATTATATAACCCATTTATGCCTTGTGTCTAATAAAAAGGCCTTGGCAAACATTGTAGACCCAGATTAGACGCTGCATGATGCGGCGTCTCATCAGGGTCTGCGCTGTTTGCTTAAAGGAATTTTTGTAAGAAATATTCTCAATATAGATATAAACATACTAGACATCAATAATTTTGGAAATAAATTGATCCAATTTAGAAGGATGGGAGAGTCTACCAGGCATAAATGGTGATCAAACTGCTCTTTACCTCCAATGGGTACTCTTGCACCAAGGGTCAATGCAGAAGGAGCCACACCCATTGGGTAGAAAGAGGGCGTGGCCTGGTAGACAGGGGGCGTGGCCTGGTAGACAGGGGGTGTTGCCAAAGGTTGGATGGGGGGCGTAGCCTGGTAGACAGGAGGCGTAGCCATAGGTACATTGGGGGCAACACTGTAGGGATCTGCAAATAAAACAATGCAAGTACCTGAGAAAACACAATGTTAACTTGATTTGTGTTACTATATTAACAAATCAGGGGCCTCAATCTATCAAATCTGTAGCCGAATTTCCACAGCAGTCCCCCACTTGAAAAGTAGATTTTTCCCAAAAAAACTGATTTTGTCCTCCTCAGAAAATGAAAACAAATCAAACAAATCACTGATTTATTGTTGAAAATTGACCGTTTTTCACTCACTGAACTATCTACGCTATATATATATCTACGTTTATTTCATTCTAATGGAATTGGTGGTATGTAACCTTAATCATTTAGACGCTCAATAAAACACCGAAAAAAAACCAGACGATCAAGAACGGCTGGAAGGTAAAGGTCAAAACAACATCATGTATCATAACAGCAAGTCTTATCGTTAAAAATAAAACAAGGGACAAAATTGTCACAAAACCAGGTTTTCATTGTGAAAAAAAAATCTGATAAAGGGAGAAAACTCAAACTGAACTTTTGAAATGAACAAACAAAATTAACCCCCTTTGTAAGTTTGTTTTTAAAAAAAATCTATTTTTAGTCGTGGCGACCTTGACATTGGAGATATTGACGTGATTCTTTCGTGCGACACACCGTCCCATGATGGTGAACAAATGTGCCAAATGATTTTAAAATCTCACAATGAATGACATAGTTATGGCCAGAACAAGCTCATTTATGGCCATTTTTGACCTTTGAACTCAAAGTGTGACGTTGATCTTGGAGATATCGACGTAATTATTTCGCGCGACACACCGTCCAATGATGGTGAACAAATGTGCCAAATGATTTTAAAATCTGACAATGAACGACATAGTTATGGCCCGGACAAGCTTGTTCCGCCAGCCCGCCAGCCAGCCCTCCAGCCAGCCAGCCCGCCCGCATTCGCCAATCTAATAACCAGTTTTTTCCTTCGGAAAACCTGGTTAAAAATATTCGCCAAATAAAAAAAAAATGATTTTCTGTTCAAGCAACAGTCCCTTTCCCAGTCAGATGCAGATGCATTTTGTTCCACTAGTACTACTAGTCATGATTATAGGGAAGATGCCATGTCAAGTTTTGAGATCGCAGAGGCACTCCCTGACTCTGTTGATAAGGCCTTGGTATGATATAACAATTTTAAATAGGAGCATGGATCTTTTATTTTAAATTGTTTAAAAAAAGGACAAAATGGTGGACTCTTAAATAAGATAACAGTTATATAGATTGAATAAAAGTCAACCATTTTGTCCTATAGACAGTCACATATATTGAACAAGGGCTGTTTGTAAAACATGCATGCCCCACATATGGGCTCTCCGTTGTAGTGACAGCCATTGTGTGAATATGTTTTTTGTCACTGTGACCTTGACCTTTGACCTAGTGACCTGAAAATCAATAGGGGTCATCTGCCAGTCATGATCAATGTACCTATGAAGTTTCATGATCCTAGCCATAAGCGTTCTTGAGTTATCATCCGGAAACCATTTTACTATCTCTGGTCACCGTGACCTTGACCTTTGACCTAGTGACCTGAAAATCAATAGGGGTCATCTGCGAGTCATGATCAATCTACCTATCAAGTTTCATGATCCTAGGAATAAGCGTTCTTCAGTTATCATCCGAAAACCATTTTACTACTTCGGGTCACCGTGAACTTGACCTTTGACCTAGTGACCTCAAAATCGATAGGGGTCATCTGCGAGTCATGATCAATGTACCTTTGCAGTTTCATGATCCTAGGCATAAGCGTTCTTAAGTTATCATCCGGAAACCATTTTTCCTATTTCGGGTCACCATGACCTTGACCTTTGACCTAGTGACCTCAAAATCAATAGGGGCTATCTGCAAGTCATGATCAATGTACCTATGAAGCTTCATGATCTTAGCCATTAGTGTTCTTGAGTTATCATCCGGAAACCATTTTACTATTTCAGGTCACCGTCACCTTGACCTTTGATATAGTGACCTGAAAATCAATAGGGGTCAACTGCCAGTCATGATCAATCTACCTATCAAGTTTCATGATCCTAGGCATAAGCGTTCTTGAGTTATCATCCGGAAACCATTTTACTATTTCGGGTCACCGTGACCTTGACCTTTGACCTAGTGACCTGAAAATCAATAAGGGTCATCTGCGAGTCATGATCAATGTACCTTTGCAGTTTCATGATCCTAGGCATAAGCGTTCTTGAGTTATCATCCGGAAACCATTTTATTATTTCGGGTCACCGTGACCTTGACCTTTTACCTAGTGACCTCTGAAAATCAATAGGGGTTATCTTCCAGCCATTATCAATCTACCTACGAAGTTTCATGATCCTAGGCATAAGCGTTCTTGAGTTATCATCCGGAAACCATTTTACTATTTCGGGTCACTGTGACCTTGACCTTTGACCTAGTGACCTCAAAATTAATAGGGGTCATCTGCAAGTCATGATCAACGTACCTATTTAGTTTCATGCTCCTAGGCCCAAGCGTTCTTGAGTTATCATCCGGAAACCACCTGGTGGACGGTCCGACCGACAGACCGACATGTGCAAAGCAATATACCCCCTCTTCTTCGAAGGGGGGGCATAAATATATATTTATAAAAGTTAAACACAGTTGTTGTTTTTTGTTATAAAAATTCCCCCATTTAAAAAAAAATTTCCCCTCCTAAGGGCTGCAGACCCCTTCCCCCAAAGAAGTTTGAGGGGGCTGCAAATATCATGGTTGAGGGATTGAAGCAATTTGGCTATGTTTGCCATACATCACTTGTTCCATTATTTTTTTTGTGCAGCAGACATAAAAAATGTTCATGCAAAAAATCTAGGTGCCCATAAAAATAGTTTAGAGGACAATAACTAATGATAGTGGATTCCTGAATATTTTAATACTGAAATGTCCTTGTTTTCAAAATTAGTTTTGCAAGCAATCCCGATCATTGTTTATTTTATGAGAACTTACTGTCTGGTATGATTTTGTAAGTCTCGAAGTCTGCCGCTGCGGTAAACCTGACCTCCATGGGCTTGTTTCTAAACGGGAAACCCTTCATTTCAGCAATCACTCGCTTGGAGTCCTTCATTGTGGGCAGCTTCACAAAAGCACACCTGAAAATAACAGGATCATGTCAAACACGCCAATATTTTTAAAACAAACACACCATGATAACTACATTTGTATTGGTGACTCAACTTTGGTATTAAGGTGGCTTTTAATACAAACATACTGGAAACAAGTAAACTAATGTTGACACAATCATGTCTAGGGTATTTATTACAAGAAAAGCATGTCTTGCTTTTTATCGTTTACTTTTGTTACTTAACACTGATTTGCTTAAACTGACAACTTAATTCAGACACAAAGTTACTAGTTTTGTTGCTTATCTTTCTTTGTTGTACTGGTTAATTCTTTGTTGGTCTACTCAGTTGAGAAACAATGTCTGGAAAAGATTATTTATGGCCTGGATGAAATATCCCTACATAGTATATGACCTTCACATGTTACCTTAGGACTTGGTTTTTTCAAAATTCTTAAAGGGACTAGTTCACAGATTTTGAAATGTTTTGAAGTTTTAAAAACATAAACCAAAAAATCATAATAACAACGAAAATTTGCAAATCTGAAATATTTTTCTTCAATTTTGTCAATTTATCAAAATGTTAACTGGTCCCTTTAAGTTTGGATAAAAAATTTCGAATAATATATCAGACACTGCCAAACCTGCTAACAAATATTGTTAAAGGGAGCAGAAAGGGAGCAGGTCAATCTATTGCCACAGTAAATAACTAGAGCTTACAGGCCTTGGTTCACAGCATGCTGAGCCATCCAGACTCGAGTCTCCAACTGGTAGTGCTTCAGAATGTCAGCGACTACCCTCTGCAAAAAACATATTGGGATTAACAAATTAGCATCTGGAACCCATCATATGAGGAAAGAAAGAATTTTTGGTACTTTAAACAGATACCATTAATGAAAATTACACAGGCAATCTTTATAAACTAGTTCTTGTGATACTGGCATCAATTTAAATTAATGTTTGTAATAATGAGGCTGGAGAGGGGGGGGGGGGGGGGCAAATGTATGCCCTCAAACATTTACCAAAATATTCCCTGGACTTATATTAGCAGCTGTTTTCTGAAAAGTCTCATCAAAGAAACCTAAGTCCATACATGAAAAGTCTCATCAAAGAAACCTAAGTCCATACAAGCCTACCCTGTCTGTGTCAGCAGGTATGTTCCCTATAAAGACCTGGACCTGAACAGAGAAACACTAGTCTGTACGAGCCTACTCTGTCTGTGTCAGCAGGTATGTTCCCTATAAAGACCTGGGCCTGAACATAGAAGCACTAGTCCGTGTGAGCCTACCCTGTCTGTGTCAGCAGGTATGTTCCCTATAAAGACCTGGGCCTGAACATAAAAAACACTAGTCCGTGTGAGCCTACCCTGTCTGTGCCTGCAGGTATGTTCCCTATAAAGACCTGAGCCTGAACATAAAAACACTAGTCCATATAAGCCTAGCCTGTCTGTGTCTGCAGGTATGTTCCCTATATAGACCTGGGCCTGAACATAAACAAGAGGGCCTGAAAGGCCCAAAGGCGCTCACCTGAGATAACAAGATATTATTGGGACAAATCTTCTGACCAAGTTTCACGAAGATCGGAAAATAAATGTGGCCTCTAGAGTGTTAACATGGTTTTACTATAGCCATATAAGAAAAAATGCCCCGCCCCCTGGCAGCCATGTTTTTTCAACCAACCGGCATCATTTTTGAACTTGTCCAAGATATTATCCGGATGAATCTTCTGACCAAGTTTCATGAAGATAGGACAGTAAATGTGGCCTCTCAGAGTGTTAACAAGATTTTACTATAGCCATATATGGAAAAATGCCCCGCCCCCTGGAAGCCATGTTTTTTCAACCAACCGGCATCATTTTTTAACTTGTCCAAGATATTATCCGGATGAATCTTCTGACCAAGTTTCATGAAGATCGGACAGTAAATGTGACCTCTAGAGTGTTAACAAGATTTTACTATAGCCATATATGGAAAAATGCTCCGCCCCTTGGAAGCCATTTTTTTCAAGCAAACATAATTATTTTCGAACTCATCCAAGATACCATTGAGACCAATCTTCTGACCAAATTTCATGAAGATTGGACTATAAATGTGGCCTCAAGAGTGTTAACGAGGTTTTACTATAACCATATAGCGCCATGTAAGGAAAAATGCCCTGCCCCTGGTGGCCATGTTTTTAAAGCAACCAAAACCATTTTCGAACTCATCCAAAATATCATTGGGACAAATCTTCTGACCAAGTTTCATGATAATCGGAAAATAAATGTGACCTCTAGAGTGTTAACAAGGTTTTACTAAAGCCATATAAGGAAAATAGCCCCGCCCCCGTGGTGGCAATGTTTTTCAACCAACTGGCATCATTTTTGAACTCGTCCAAGATATTATTGGGATGAATCTTCTGACCAAGTTTCATGAAGATCGGACTATAAATGTGGCCTCTAGAGTGTTAACAAGATTTGACTATAGCCTTATATAGCCATATAAGGAAAAATGCCCCGCCCCTTGGCAGCCATGTTTTTCAAGCAAACGTAACCATTTTCGATCTCATCCAAGATATCATTAAGACAAATCTTCTGACCATATTTCATCAAGATTGGACAATAAATGTGGCCTCTAGAGTGTTAACAAGGTTTTACTATAGCCATATAAGGAAAAATGCCCCGCCCCCTGGCTGCCATGTTTTTCAACCAACCGGCATCATTTTCGAACTCATCCAAGATATTATTGGGATAAATCTTCTGACCAAGTTTCATTAAATTTGGACAATAAATGTGGCCTCTAGAGTGTTAACAAGATTTTACTATAGCCATATAAGGAAAAATGCCCCGCCCCTTGGCAGCCATGTTTTTCAAGCAAAGGTAACCATTTTTTAACTCATCCAAGATATCAGTGGGACAAATCTTCTGAGCAAGTTTCATAAAGATCGGAAAATAAATGTGGCCTCTAGAGTGTTAACAAGGTTTGACTATAGACATATAAGGAAAAATGCCCCGCCCCCTGGCGGCCATGTTTTTCAACCAACCAGCATCATTTTCTAACTCGTCCAAGATTATTTGGATGAATCTTCTGGCCAAGTTTTATGAAGATCAGGCAAGAAATGTGGCCTCTAGAGTGTTAAGAAGATTTTACCAAAGCCATATATAGCCATATAAGGAACTAGAAATGGCGCGGCAGAGGCCGACGCGTATCCCCACGCCGAATGTTTGACCTAGGTGTGCCCCAGGGTTGGTAATGGGGCCATGCATAGCTGAGATTGACCGTATTGTCATAAGAGAAGTTCATCATCAATTAGAAGTGAATTGGTGTAGAAATGAAGAAGTTATAGTAAAAGGCAATTTTGGGTGGGTGTGACATATGTGGGTAGGGCGCCCCAGGGTTGGTAATTGTGCCATGCATAGTTGAGATTGACCGTATTGTCATAAGAGAAGTTCAGTATCAATTTGAAGTGAATCGGTGTAGAAATGAAGAAATGATAGTAAAAGGCAATTTTGGGCGGGTGTGGTCTATGTGGGCGGGGCCCCAGGGTCGGTTATGGGGCCATGCATAGTTGAGATTGACCGTATTGTCATAAGAGAGGTTCAGTATCAATTTGAAGTGAATCGGTGTAGAAATGAAGAAATTATAGTAAAAGGCAATTTTGGGTGGGTGTGGTCTATGTGGGCGGGGCGCCCCAGGGTTGGTAATGGGGCCATGCATAGTTGAGATTGACTGTATTGTCATAAGAGAAGTTCAATATCAATTTGAAGTGAATCGGTGTAGAAATGAAGAAATTATAGTAAAGGCAATTTTTGGTGGGTGTGGTCTATGTGGGCGGGGCCCCAGGGTTGGTTATGGGGCCATGCATAGTTGAGATTGACCCTAATGTCATAAGAGAAGTTCAGTATCAATTTGAAGTGAATCCGTGTAGAAATGAAAAAATTATAGTAAATGGAATTTTTTGCTGGGTGTGGCCTATGTGGGCGGGCGCCCCAGGGTTGGGATTGGGGCCATGCATAGTTGAGATTGACCCTAATGTCATAACAAAAGTTCAGTATCAATTTGAAGTGAATCCGTGTAGAAATGAAAAATTATAGTAAATGGAAATTTTTGGTGGGTGTGGCCTATGTGGGCGGGGCGCCCCAGGGTTGGGAATGGGGCCATGCATGGTTGAGATTGACCGTATTGTCATAAGAGAGGTCCAGTATCAATTTGAAGTGAATCGGTGTAGAAATAAAGAAGTAAATGTAAAATAACCTAAAAAAATGAGTGATAATTTCTGACGCGGCCCCACCCCAACTGCTATAACTTTTGACCCAGGGGTCAGATCAAAATTCCAAATAGTGCAGGGTCGCACATATGCTCATAGCTACCATGTGTGTAAGTTTCAAGGTTCTAGTGCTTTTAGTGTAGGAGGAGATAGTGGCCAGGACGGACGGACGGACGGACAGACGGACGGACGGACGGACGGCGGAGATAACCACAATATCCCCACCTTTTTTTCAAAAGCGTGGGGATAAAAATGCCCCGCCCCCCTGGCAGCCATGTTTTTAAGCAAACGTAACCATTTTCGAACAGAGCCAAGATATCATTGAAACCAATGTTCTGACCAAATTTCATGAAGATTGGACAATAAATGTGGCCTCTAGAGAGTTAACAAGGCAAATGTTGACGCCGCACAACGCACAACCGACGACAGTAAAAAAGCGATCACAAAAGCTCTCCATGAGCACGTTGTGCTCAGGTGAGCTAAAAACACTAGTCCATACAAGCCTAGCCTGTCTGTGTCAGCAGGTATGTTCGCTATAAAGACCTGGGCCTGAACATAAAAAACACTAATCCACACAAGCCTACCTGTCTGTGTCTGCAGGTATGTTCCCTATAAAGACCTGGGCCTGAACATAAAAAACACTAGTCCATACAAGCCTACCCTGTCTGTGTCTGCAGGTATGTTCCCTATAAAGATCTGGGCCTGAACATATTCTGGGTCCTCCTCCTCATCTGTAACATACAACACATAGACAGATAAACCAGTGTGTTTATGTTTCAGGATCCCAATCCCAATCCTAAAAAGTATATATTTCTCTCCAATGAGACCTAACAATTCCCAACGAAGGTTACACAACAAAATTATGTTCTTGTTTTAATAAGCCTCAACATTAATTTCCCAATTTTAGGAGACAACACACACACTGTAAAGAGCTTGTCTTATCTTACAATAGACTTACTTTACAAGTAGCCATTCAAATCTATTCATTATTTGCTAAAATTAAATTTTAATAAACAACTAGCTTCAAAATCATACCTGCATGAATAGGTATATTTTTACTTATATAAAAAAAAACATATATTATTTACTTCAAATACACAATGTTTCACAATTTTTAGTTAAGTTTTTCACCATTAAAGGTGACAACTCGCTTTTTCCTTCACAACTAAAAGGGCCAAGGCCAATAAAGGCTTTCAAACAATCTGGCAAAATGTCGTGTAAACAGACAGTGTGATTCTAAAAATAAATATGGATATGAACATTTAACATTTTTAAAACAGCAGTGCTGCAACTTACCTGCTTGACCCTTGAGAGTGTATCCCTGAAAAATAATACAACCGCAATTTAAACAACATTATACATGAATGAAATTATTGTTGTTTTTTGGTTGTGAAAAATAAGTATAAATCTAGGTGGAAATTCATATCTTGTATATTACTATTTAACTGATTTAACCCTTTCCCCATCAGAAGCAAAGTGAAAATGACTATGTAAAAACAGCATAAAACCAGAACAGCCTGTGAGTAACCTGTAGTCTGCTCAGGTTTTATGCTGTTTGCTGCTCATCAGTACATTGTACCTAAGGGTTGGAGATTCAGCCTTAAACACTTGAATCTAGTAAGAAAGGTCTTTAATGTTATAACTTTTTGTGGGACTACAACTGCGTCAAAATACGTATCTAAGTGGTAAAATACGTATCTAAGTGGTAAAGGGTTCAAACAAGAGGAACCCGAGGATCCTCAAATGCTCACCTGAGATACTGCAAGTCAGTTGTATAATACTCAAGGCACCTGGTTTGGGGCTACTTTTGTTTGAAAACAGTGGCAAAATTTGAAAATGTCTTATTTATATGTCTATGTAAAACATTTCACAAAAGCACAAGGGTATGGCAAGTTTTGAACCCGAATGCAGAAATTTGAACAAACTTAGTAGAGTGCCACTGTCTTATGTTACATGTGCACACCAAATATTACACCTGTGAGTATTGTCCCTTTAGAGAAGAACCTTTAATTTGCTTATTAAAATCTATATTAAAACTGGGACACATGGGGTGTGGCCAGTTCTTACATCAGAGACATAACTTAAATACACTTTGTATAGACCAGCTATATATAATGTTGCAAAAAAAAAAAACCAAAGCTCTGACCCTTGTTGATGCAGAGGTTGAAAAAGTGCTTTTGGAGTAATATACTCAAAAACTGTCTTTAATTTATGCCCTGTAAAACATAACAAGGGCCTTGGTTCAATCTGATTTCCAAATTGAAATCTGGAAATGGAAAGCTTCCATTAGCAATTGTCACCAAATGCCGAAGTTTTAGAAAAGTGGCAATAAAATCTTTCAATTTGAAAAAAAAACAAGTGGTGATTTAAATCAATTTGATGTGGAGAATGGCTGGCCAATAGAAAAGTATCAGCCATTAGTTGCCCCATTTACATGTTACAGTCTATGTTTATTGTATCATGACCACCGATTAAAACTGGTCATTAAAGTAAAGAGTAGTGTAATATCTGTTTTAAATAATAAAACAAAGAATAAGAGCATTACGGGTTGTATATAGCATTGAAGACTATAATTTAAGAATGGTGAGTAAATGGCTCAAATTTGTTAACAGTGGCCAAAAAAAAGGGTGACCCAGCGAGAGCACTGTCTTTAATATATGATAATCATGTCTACGCTTGGATTCAAAAACTTCAAACCACACACATGACTTCCTGACTTCCATTTTTGAGGTTTGAGCAGATTTTGTTGATTTCTCTTTAATTTTAATTTTGAATCTCACAAATCATTAATTTAAAACTGAAGAGTAAAAATTCTTATTTACTTAAAATCCAAGAGTCAACACAATACTTTTTTTGTTATTAGTTTTAAGGTAACATACTTGATCGAGTTTCTGTTTTTTCTGGGAGTCCTTGACAGGTACAGATGGCTCCACTTTTCTTTTGGTGTCCATCCTCTGCGCGGACACAAGCGTCGGGATGGAGCGTCCAGCAGCCGCTGTATTGGTCACTTTACCAGTGGATTGTGTTGACCAATATCCAGCAGCAGTACTAGCAGGCAAATTCTTCAAAATACTCTTCGGTTGAGAGGCAACGGACGTAGTCATTTGGGCATCGCTCGAACCAGAGTTTTTCAATATGCTTTTCGGCTTATTAGAAACAGCCAATGGCGTCGGCTGATACAAAGCTGATTGAGGCAACAAGGGACCGAGTGAACTTACTCCTGTGATATTTTGCTGCAGGTTTTTGTGTTCTTGTCCCGGCTGAAACTGTGGTCTGACCTGTCCGGAAGAGTTACTGAAAAACAGCGATCCAGGAGCAAGCCCTAAGCCTCCGAAGCCGCTGTGTTGGACACTAAACGGATTGGATCCAGGGTGTGATACCATTCCGGGTGCAACTCCAGGAAAACCCGGATTTCCTATTAGGCCAGCTGTATTTCCTCCCGGATAGTTCAATGGATTCTGTGGCATCACCGGCTGGCTGGGCACCATTTGACGCTGCATGAAGTGATTCGGATTCATATTTGTGTTATTGTTGAATGTTGGCCCCAATGAAAGGATTTTGTGTAAAAGAATACTGCCTACTTAAATTTTGTGTGCAACTTGATATAGCTGACAGCTCCATAATAGTTCACTGAAAAAACAAAGTAATTTTCTCTTTAAAATGGTCTGATCCAAGCTTTCGTTTGCAAACCAAAGAAAGATTATATTTTCCAAATTCTAAAACATAAACATCTCTTATATCCATAGCTTACCACAATCATAATACAATATAAAATTAAACATAAAATTAAATCGTCTCTTCTAAAATGAGATTGAAGAGCTTTACTTTCATCTAAAAGAATTGCAAGTAACAAGTTTCAGATAGATTGGTACCTAACCCATTCTCAATAGTGGTACCTAACCGATTCTCAATAGTGAAAACAGATAGGTACCTAACCCATTCTCAATAGTGAAAACAAACTCCTTTCTGTATGATCATCTACACATTAAGGGCATTCAACTGAGTAAGTTTATTTAATTTCCACCCAGTAGTTAAAGAGTGTTTTTTCACAATTTTGGGAATGTGACCGGGGCTCTTTTGATGGGGAAAAATCACGTAATTGTTTACTTAAATTGGGAAATTATCTATTTAAAAAATCCTCCATAAAAAGGTCAGGCCAAACCCCAAGTCAGAAAATCTGTCACTGTGACATTAAATAGTCCAAAATTTTAAAAAACTGCTTGAAATTTAAAACATAATAGGAGAAATATCACATCTCTTTTAAGGGTACTTGCAAACAATGTGAAATTTAGGACTGCAGAGCAAATGGCTTTGAACACAACAAGAAAATCTGAATAGAACGCTTTTGTTTGTTATGTGTTCAATGGCCCACTGTTGCAACTGTTCATTTGTATCAAAATCCTGCACGGCAGGGCACAGTCCACAGGGCTTTTCACCCTTATATAACCGGTGGAAGTAACGTACCCTGGATAGTATATTCGACCCCTTCCCAATTAAAAATAAAGTCATTTTTTCCCAAAATTGATAAAGAAATTTCCCAAAGTGTAAAAAAAAAAATTATTCTTTTTTTTTTTTTTGTACTTATACATATTGGGCTTCTCCCAAATTGAAAGCAATGAGCTCTATTATGATTAAGAATGCACCACAATGTGTCTTTTAATACTTCTGCACAAAAAAAAGACCCTGAATCTAAAACTTTTTAAAACACGGTCTTCCCAAAAGGAGCAGTTATCGGCTTATCGCGCATATAATTACCAATTTGAAAGGCTTGGGCCTCTTCCCAATTTCCTGATGAAAAGCCCTGGTCCAGAACCAACACTGATATGCAAATTACAGATATGGGGTGTTTATTCCAGTATTTTTTTGTGCAGTCAAAACAACATCCTTAAAAATAACGTAAACAATAAATTAATTTAGTTGCAATAATTCAACTCCCAGCTATGGACCCTCCTGATATCTGGGATTTGCAACTGATAACGGCTTTTTTCATGTAATTTGCAGTCAGCACTAAGCCACTTTAATCGGTGATAGTAGCAGCGTAAACTATTTTTCTAAATAAATAAACACAAACGGACAATACATAAATCACACTGTTACCACTGCTAAAATTAAAACAACTTGCGTGATAATGGTGTGCTCGCATAAAAATGATATTTATCAAAAGTTTCAAAGACCTCACAGTTCATTAAAGTGTGTAACTTTGCAAATGGACGTCGTGTACTATTCTTAATTTGTAAATACCCGGTAGGCTATCGAATATCTCTGGAATCCTCCCTAAGCTAGATCTTGTGTCTAATCAACCAATTGTTAACTATCATAATAAATCCACTATATTCAGAACCTCTGCAAAATAGATTGAATCTACTTTGGCAAATTTGGGAAGTATTTATCAACAAAAAGGAATAAATTAAAGTTCTATATTTTGCCGGATGTTTAAAAAAAAGTTGAGATCTAGAGTTAAGAAATCATAAGCCATAAGAGACGTCTTTCTTAAAAAATTTGGAAATTTGGCTTTTTTGGGAAAAAACGTTGATTTTTGCGATTGGGAAGCAGCCGAAATCGGCGGTATTTCTTAGCAAAAAATTCACGGTACTGCCTTGCTATATGATAAAGCTTTTTAAAGTGACGCAGTTGAGTGACTGTTTCTGCCTGATTTGGAACTGGGAGGTCCTGGGTTCAATTCCCATTGTGGTCCTGGATTCTTCAAGCTTGGTTACCAGTGTTTTTTTTTCATTCAAAATTGGGTTCGGTAACCGGACCCATTCCCAATCGAAAAAAGGATATATTTTCCCCAAATGAGAGCTAATTTTTTTTAAATATATTTTGTTCATCTCCAATCCATATAAGATCAACCTTAGTAAATATTATACTGGACACACTTGTATCCTCAATTTTGAAGCATTTGTTAGCAAAACAACAACAACACTAATTTCCCAATTTTAGTCAAAATGCAGCGAATTTTCCCAAAATTGATAATGGACCCGGCCCCATTCCCAAAATGGTGAAAAAAAACACTGGTTACCTTGGCGTCCAACGTAAAAAAACCACCATGTGTGTCAGATGTCCCAAAGATGTTGTGGCAGTAGGAAATTCGTAGAAGATTTTCACAAATGGAGGGGGGTGTAGCAGGGTTAAGTGTATGAACTTATACTGCCTAGCTTTTATAGCCACACCGTTTTATTCCAGTTTTTGTTTCTAGGATTTATCAACAAATGACACGCAAATTGATGTCGATGGTAACAGGTATTGTGTATGTATTACTGTATTAGGTTGATTGAACTCGATTTTATAGACATATGTGATACATACTTATTTAACATTAATAAAAGTTATTATCAGGAACAACTTTGAGCTGTACATATGTACTCAAACAAACTAAAAGCATTCAAGAGGACCTTCAAGAAGTATAAATTCATTCTGTAGTAATAGTTTGCTCTAGATCCATTCAGCTGTTAAAGCGGGAATGAAAACAGGACCTTCAGAACATACGTGCAATGTTTTACGCTATCCATTAGTGAACAAGGGACAAAATTGTCACAAAACCAGGTTTTCAGTTGAAATAAGTCTGATAAAGGGAGACAATTCAAAATGTGTATTGTTAACTCCCTTGTGTAAAATTGACCTTGATTTCAATTAGAAAACAAGGGCTGTTTGTAAAACATGCATGCCCCCCATATGGGCTGTCAGTTGTAGTGGAATCCATTGAGTGAATACGTTTTTTGTCACTGTGACCTTGACCTTTGACCTAGTGACCTGAAAATCAATAGGGGTCATCTGCCAGTCATGATCAATGTACCTATGAAGTTTCACAATCCTAGGCTTAATTATTCTTTAGTTATCATCCAGAAACTATTTTACTGTTTCGAGTCACTGTGACCTTGAACTTTGACCTAGTGACCCAGTCATTGAAATTCAGATTTAAATCTACAAGCAAGTCGGGCTAGTACTATGGGAATTTGAACAAGCCCGAGTCAGATTTTACTAGCCCAAACATTTTTGTTAAAAATGCAGATAAACATAACATAAAACATCCAAAGAAGCATTCATTTATTCAATCTTTAGAATACAATACAAATCTCTTATTAATTTCATCCTCATCCAAGTCAGCTTCCTCTTCATCTGAGCCAGCCTCTTCCGGATCCTGAAATAAGAAGAAATTAATTTCACACACGGATTTCAATCAAATCACAATTATAAATAAATACATAAAGTTAAGGTAAAAAATTAGCAGAAATGTATCCCATATATCCATGTGAAAGAGAGAGCAAACCTGAACCACCAAAAATATATAAGCAATGAAGTGCCAGGTTATTATACAAAAAGCCAGTTGACAAATGCGTCAATCACAGTTACCTCAGATTCGCATTCCTCAACGAAGTACTTGAATGACAACTGTTCGGCCATTACACTCTGTGTCCCGAACGCAACGCAAAACATTAATTTTACATAATAGTTATCCGGGAACCACAAAACCATGCGCTTTATGCGCAGTAATCCAAGTATCGGCTGATAGCCCAGCACATGTGTGCAGTGTGTTAAAACATAAGCGGCTGTTGATTTAAGCGGCTCAAAACTTTGTTTACAAATATTGAAATTGAAAGTGGAACTCGTTGTCTGTTTAATGAATTGTACAAGCACGTCTTGCTTGTAATAGTGGATTTCCTACAAGCCCGAAAGAAAAAATACTAGTTTTTTGCTGTCGGACTAGTGCGAATTTCGACGACTGGTGACCTGAAAATTGATACTGGTCATCTGCCAGTCTTGATCAATGTACATGTACCTATGAAGTTTCATGATCCTAGGCGTAAGCATCCTTGAGTTATTATCCGGAAACCATTTTACTGCTTCGAGTCACTGTTACCTTGACCTTTGACCTAGTGACCTAAAAATCAATAGGGGTCATCTGCCAGTCATGATCAATGTACCTATGAAGTTTCATGATCCTAGGCCTAAGCGTTCTTGAGTTATCATCCGGAAACCATTTTTATAATTTCAGGTCTTTGTGACCTTGACCTTTGACCTAGTGACCTGAAAATCAAAAGGGGTCATCTGCCAGTCATGATCAATGTTCCTATGAAGTTTCATGATCCTAGGTTTAAGCATTCTTGAGTTATCATCTGGAAACCATTTTACTGTTTCAAGTCACTGTGACCTTGGCCTTTGACCTAGTGACCTAAAAGTCAATAGGGGTCATCTGCCAGTCATGATCTATGTACCTATGAAGTTTCATGATCCTAGGCGTACGCATTGTTGAGTTATCATCTGGAAACCATTTTACTGTTTTAAGTCACTGTGACCTTGACCTTTGACCTAAAGACCTGAAAATCAACAGGGGTCATCTGCCAGTCATGATCAATGTACCTATGAAGTTTCATGATCCTAGGCCTAAGCGTTCTTGAGTTATCATCCGGAAACCATTTTACTATTTCAAGTCACTGTGACCTTGACCTTTGACCTAGTGACCTGAAAATCATTAGAGGTCATCTGCCAGTCATGATCAATGTACCTATTTAGTTTCATGATCCTAGGCCTAAGCGTTCTTGAGTTATCATCCGGAAACCATCTGGTGGCAGTGTTTTTTTTCGCCTATAGGGGAATGGTGGCGGGGCCCGTCCAAAGGGGAAAAACGCGTCGTTTTTTAGGAAAAGGGGAAAATTAAAAATTTACTCTTTTATATGTAATGATATTTATTATATGAATAAACATGTATGCATGAATGTAATATTCACAGCTGAAAGTCTTTGTCCTATTTCTTAAATATATACCAATGATTTTTTCAACATTACATGTAGTTTCAGACAGTTCAGCCTTCATGCACAGTCTTTGTTTTCCTTGCCGTTTTGACTCTAATTGGAATTTTTTAAATCAATAAAATGGAAAATGTGAGCCTTTTTTATCAATAAAATGGACCAACTTGGAAAGTTTTTATCAACAAATATTGACACAATATACCTAGATACATGTACATCAGGCCTTTCCCTAGCCATTTTGGGAAAAAAAATGCAATTCATGTTAAATTAACTGATTTGGAAAAAACTAACTTAATATAACTCTTTATAATAATTCAAAATCATATTAATTATATATATACTTTATTAGTTGTTTATGAAATAAATTTGAGATATATCAGAGCTCAACATTAACCGAAAAACCAACTTGCCCTACTGGGCCAGTACATGTTGTACTTCCAAAATCTACTTGCACAGAACATAAAGCAACTTGCCCAAACATGAAATTTCACATCAACTGTAAACCTCATATTGTTTGATAAACCAAAATGATACACCACAAAACCTTTTTATTTTTGAACATTTAACAAAATGATTACAGCAATTAAAGTCTAAATTAAATGCTCTTTGTTCTTTTTTGCACTTTTCCAGGCGGACAACTAGATTATAAAATAACTTGCCCAGACCCAACTTTTACTTTCCAGGGGCAATAGGACAACCATAAATGTTGAGCCCTGTATATTTATCATAAGACAGTTATTTCACACAAAAAAAAGAAAAAAAAAATTTTTTTTTTTTTTTTTTTTACTTTTGGAGGGGATTTTTTCTACAAAATGGGGGAAAAATATATACTCTTTTTAAAGGGGAATAGGGCCGAATATCGGCCCCAAAATTGCCATAAAAAAAACACTGGGTGGACGGACCGACGGACGGACCCACGACATGTGCAAAACAATATACCCCCTCTTCTTCGAAGGGGGGCATAAAAAAGTCTGGTAAAGAGAGACAACTCAAAATCAAAATGTGCATTGTTACTGATTGTTCATAGTTACATAGTTGTTTCAAAATCAATCTATTTTTAGTTGTGGCGACCTTGACCTTGGAGATATTGATGTAATTCTTTCGTGCGACACACCGTCCAATAATGGTGAACAAATGTGCCAAATGATTTTAAAATGTCACAATGAATGACATAGTAATGGCCCAGACAAGCTCATTTATGGCCATTTTCGACATTCAAACTCAAATTGTGACCTTGACCTTGGATATATCGACGTAATTCTTTCGCGCGACACACTGTCTAATGATGGTGAACAAATGTGCAAAATCATTTTAAAATCTGACAATGAACGACAAAGTTATGGCCTGGACAATCTCATTTATTGCCATTTTTGACCATCAAACTCAAATTGTGACCTTGACCTTGGATATATCGACGTAATTCTTTCGCGCGACACACTGTCTAATGATGGTGAACAAATGAGCCAAATTATTTTAAAATCTGACAATAAACGACGAAGTTATGCCCCTGACTAGTCCAAATAATTAGACGTAATCGCCTAACGTCGTTTTCCTATAGCAAATTGATTTCAACTTAAACTTCAGTTTTTCTCGTTAAATCTTTGCTAATGCATAAAAAATTTCATTAATTAGACATAAATGTGAGCGATTACCTCTTAAATGTGTAAAAATTGTGCTTTTAAACCACTTTTGTACATTTTAAAAATAAACATACACAACACACGAAGTGTGTTTGTCGTTTATAGAATTACATTGAATTATCTTGAACGAAATTATTTTTTGAATAGGTTACACATAACCAATTGTTGTTGTACAACAAACCACATCACTTTTTAGCTTTCTGTACTCTTTAATTAAATGAAACCTATATGTGTGTGTTAAAACTACCAGTTGTATGCATCATTAATTGTTGCGCAACGTTATGAAATGTATTCTTTAATAAAAATGTGTTTGCATCAAACGCGGAATAATACTTCAAGGGATCTCTTCACGTTTTGGTAAATTGACAAAATTGAAAAAAGTTGTTTCAGATTCGCAAATTTTCGTTTGAGTTATGATTTTTGTGAGGAAACAGTAATACTGAACATTTACCATGGTCTAATATAGCCATTATAAGCATCTTTTGGCGATTTAAAAACCTGAAAATTATAAAGCGTTGCAACGCGAAACGATTGAATAATTTGGAGAATTCTGTTTTAGTTGTTTAATTTTGTGAAACTACGAAGATTGCTTATATAAAGTTTAAAACAGGTCGCTTATACATACTTGGCAGGATGGCCGAGCGGTCTAATTGGTTTTTACTCCAGGACTCCGGGGGTCACTGGTTCGAGCCCTGATGCGGGCTACTTTTTTTCCCTTTTTTTAAATTTTATTCTTGATTGTTTACTGGAGCTTTTTAGATCCAATGTTTATATTTATCAATATAAAGCATTTTATGACAAACTTTAAAACACGCCAAAAATCTGTGAAAAGGCCCCTTTAATAAAACATTTTTTTAAAGAATATATGGTAGGTGTTTATTTCGATCTAATATGCCATATGAGGCCCACGAGAACAACATATTTTCATAAGAAATCAACAAAAAGAAAACAAAAATGCAGAAATACGCACCAGCCCTATGCTCACACACACACACACTCACAAGTAAACAAAACATACATAAACGTACATGAACAAAATTTAAATCATGAATAAAGGTGGAGAAGCTCATTATGGCTCGATTGGTCATTGTCGGCTCGGGTACAACTTAAATGTACCCCGGGTACTCTTAAGTTTACTTACATGTACCCCGGGTACAGTAAATATACTAAAACGTACCCGGGAAATTTAAAGCTTAATCGGTTGTTGTCGGCTATTTTTTTAAATTAAATATATTCACATTTATGTCAATTTTCTGTAAAATGGCCTCTATATTATCGAAACTCATACTCACAAAGCATGTTGACGCAGTTTTTTTTTAAAGAGAAGTTTGTTTAAGATAATCGGTAGCACGTTTTAGGACATAGGATTTTAGGCGGGAATACATCTCGGGTACAGTCTAATATCGACCGGGTACGATTAAGTATATTTACCGTACCCGGGAACATGTAAGTATACTTAAGAGTACCCGGGGTACACGTAAGTAGTACCCGAGCCGACAATGACCAATGGAGCCTCATTATGAGTGAGACATAATAATCATCGAAACATAATACTGATAATCGAATAGTTCATTAAAAGCGAAAAAAGTCTCCGACACTGTATTAATGGACATACACTATACTTAAATCCTTTAGATCAGGGCTATAGATAATTTTTTGGGTAATTGGGTTTTTCACCCCCTGTTTTGACAACAATAGGGTTTTTGTAAATTCAATAGATTTTAGCAAAAAATTTAACCCCCTTCTGTTGAGCTTAATTGGGTTTTTTCACCCCCGTTTTTTTTAAAACTCAATTGGGTAATTTAGGGAATGACATATATAATATAATAAAAATCTACTAAGATTACTATATTATCATGTGCATGTGAAAAATAAATATAGCAACATTAGTTAGTTTTAATTTACTTTTCATGTTTGTGCATAATGTACATTTATAACTCCACTTTCCATATCAATCACCAGCCACGGGTGTTTGTTTCACCACTTTTTAAAAGTTTTTTCACTTACACTACCCATAACGTGTTTTTTTTGGGTTTAACAACCTCATTCAAAATCTCCGATAATAACGGGCGAACTAAATTCTCGGGAGAAATGATCACATCTTTCAACAGATCGTTCAGCAAAGCAGCACAGAAGCTTTCGGTTTCCCCAATATTCTGGCGTAAATACCTGTCTTAGATGTTTGTTTGTGTGACGATTCTCTTTCTACGGCCACGAGTGGCCATTTTGATATTTTAAGAAAATGAAAGTAGAAATCGGACGGGTCTACGAATAAGTACGAACAGTAATTTACCCCAAAGGTTGATAACCGCTGGAAAGACTGCCTTCTTTTCTTCATAGGACAGCATATAAACTATCCGGTACATTTTTGTATGGGAAATAACCAGTCTTAAAAAATACGCCCGGTGTTTGTAAGAATTGCGTTTCGTGACGCAAGGTTTTTTACGGGAATTACGTTATTAAATTTATATTTGCGTTTTTGTACGCTTGATTTTGAATTTAATTACGTTTCTGGTTATTTTAATTGCGTAATAACGCACATACGCTTGTTATCTATAGCCCTGCTTTAGATAATTAACCCTTTCTCGTTCTATCAACCAATTTAACTCTTGTGCATACTCCTTACTCTAAATGCAAATATTATCTTGGTTTGGGGATTTAAATGTTATTTCTGTGATCATGGAGTCTAAGTGCAAAGCTTAAAAAAGTATGTTGTTTCGCTTGCGGTTGTTAAAGCCAAAACGGGGCTTCCAGGGGTTTTTCTGCCTACTTTGGGAAAAGGAGTCTGACCAAATTGGGAATTTTTATCGACAAAATTGCCCATTTTGGGAATTTTTGTTTCGTGAAACGCCTCATTTTGGGAAAAAAAAAGAATTAATCATGCCATTAGTCTGTGGTTTAACAATTTTCTTTATATAAACACATGCAAAACAAACACTGCCCAAACACAAGTTCCAGCAACATTTTTTGGCCGAGCTAAAATAGAGCCATGGGTATTTCATTTCATACTTTAATGTATTAAAGATCGAGCTACAACTTTCTTACAAGGCTCTGATCATTCAGTTGCCGATTTTGTGATTGACGGCCCTGGCATTACTTCTGTTGCTGTTACATTTTGCTGCCTATCGTCCGAGCCTGTCTGTTCAGGGCTACTCGCGGCAGTAATTTCGGAAAATTCTAAGCGTTTCGAAGACATCGATATCGTTACACATCCTTTAGTGTCTATTTTTCGTGTTTTTTTTTACTGTAATATTTACTAGTGTGCGAAGCCATGATTGAAAATAAGCGTCTACAGATTTGGACTAGAATGTGTATTGTGCGGCTCTATATACTTGTTATAATGCGGAACAGTTCGAACCTTATCGCTGTTGGCAGATGCATCCGGCAAATACACCTGCTAAAATCTGAGTCGCTAAAGGCTTAATTACGTCGCGGATGAAGGGAAGTCACTCTTTCGATATAAATTATGTTTACTTTTTACGATTTTGAAAGATTTTTTTTTTTTGGAATTGGGAAATATGTTATCAAAATTCGATTGGGAACGGGTCCGTTTGCTTTGGGAATGCCTCCGTTGTCCGGAGGCACAGACAGTGCAGAAAAACCCCTGGCTTCCCAGCTGGCACAGCTGCTGATATTCGGATCTGAATACTTAAACTTATTCAGACCTTATTCTTAACCGTTTCGCATTTTACGATATCGAATTTTAGGCAGTAATACAACTCAGTGAAACTATTCAATTTCTTATACAACATTGAGAATATTAACAGTTATTGAAATTAACAATATCAGCGACATCTTTTTAAAGACTATACACCTTTTCAAGTATCGAATTTAACATGTCAATAAAATATATTAATACCCAAAAAGGTTTTATTTAATATTGTTCACATTAAACCTTTAAATGAAAGTGTCGCTTTAACTATTTTCCGTATCTTAACTTAAGCCGCGAATCGTTTGCTAAAAACAGTTAAAAAAAAGGGCTACACATTCTAATTCTTAATGAAATACAAAAATAAGTATAACATAATTAATATCGTCCATAAACACACGGCAAGATCAAAGTTTTAATGGAAAACTAATATGACATTCCACGTAAATTATTATTTTCGTCTAAATCGAATACTATATATAGAGAAACAATGTATTTATAACCGACCAATGAGGTAACATTATGCAACTTTCAATTTACACCTTGCTATATGGCAACAATATGGAATTTGAACAGTGGTAGTGTTTTAAGGTCTGGACTATCATTACTTGTAAGTTTGTATAAACATTCTTCTAATGCAATTAGTAAAATAATGTTAATACTTTATGTTTAATAATTTATTGCATGCTTATTCTGTGCTGTTATATGAATTTGATGCCGTTCAAGCTTCCGACATGAATTCATGTCGGAACGATGCTATTGCAAAATAACTTTAAACGATATGAGGTCGATGTAAATCGACCTCATATTTATAGGAGTAGCCCCTGACAAGCTCATTAATGGCCATTTTTGACCTTCAAACTCAAATTGTGACCTTGACCTTGGAGTTATCGACGTAATTCTTTCGCGCAACACACCGTCTAATGATGGTGAACAAATGTGCCAAATGATTTTAAAATCTGACCATGAACGACAGAGTTATGGCCCGGACAAGCTTGTTCAACCTGACAGCCCGCCCGCAGACATTCGCCAATCTAATACCATTTTTTTTTCTTCAAAAACCCTGGTTAAAAATCCCAGACATTGTTTAAAATTAGTCTTAAAATTAAACAAAATAAAAACCCAAGAACTATATTGTCCGAAACTAAGAGTCCGAAATATACACATGTGGCGCCTTGCACGAATTGTTTGACTTGGTATTTTAAAGAAATAAACTGTGCTGTATAATTTTTGCAGTTTTAAGGAAATAAATCTTCAGCTTATCAATTTAAAAGACCCAAATAATACAACAAAAAGGAAGCGAAATCCTAAAATGCGTACCATACTTTTTCAACAACAGGTTACTGGTATTTTCATTAGTCGTAATATCTAGCAGATTTTGGAACTCGTACCGCACCTTTTAGGCAATATTCCCTTGCGCGATGGTTTCATTATAATTATGGCATGCATGGGAGAGCATGGAACATCAACTTAACTTTGAGATTTTTATGTACCTTTATTTGCGTACTAATTATTTTTTGTTCACAGGCAGTTGTTTGGTTTAAAAAAAAAAGAAGTTGAAAATTGGTGACCGATACGATTGACCAATACACAGAGCTCATGAAATAGAAACTGAATGGTTTAACACAAATATTACTTATATTATTGCAACAATCCGCTGCCTCATGTCTTGAAAAAGTAGCGACAAAATTACCACAATCCGTTACCTCTTCTTCTGAAATAGTACTGACAATACTGCCTCAATGCGTTACATCATTTTCTGAAATAGTACTGACAATATTGCAACAATCCGTTACCTCATTTTCTGAAACAGTACTGACAATATTGCTACAATCCCGTTACCTCATTTTCTGAAACAGTAGTGAAAATATTGCAACAATCCGTAACCTCATTTTCTGAAACAGTACTGACAATATTGCTACAATCCGTTATCTAATTTCAGAAATAGTACTGACACTATTGTCACAATCCGTTACCTCATTTTCTGAAACAGTACTAACAATAGTGCCACAATCCGTTATCTCATTGTCTGAAATAGTACTGACAATACATTGTCACAATACGCGAATTCATGTTTTGAAAAAATACTGAAAATATTGGAACAAACGATTACCTCGTTTTCTGAAATGATACTTATAATAATTGTATTGCCACAATCTGTTAGCTTATTTTCTGGCATAGGGCGAGGCAAATAAACAAGCAAAGTAATGACGAACTGACCAACATAGTAAAGAAATGGTCTTCCGGTGGTTTCGTTCTGGCCGAAGATTAATATTCATGAAAATGCCACGTTACAATTGCTACAGCGCAGTCATCAAGGGGCGCGAAATCCAAAAAGAGCACCAAGCAGTATGATGCCCCTCCCGGATCACCACTCCCCTCGTCCATATAATCTTTTTAAGCCGCCGCGGTCGCGCATTCCAGTCAAAATGAACGTTACATAAGAATCCCGACAATCGGGACTCGAACATATGGCGCTCGTACTTTCATTTTACTTTTTTTTGTAATTTGAAAAAAAAACACATCATAGTTTACAATGTCCATAAATCAAAATGCATAAACATTGTGAGTTGTGTTATTAAAGGATGATTTTCATTGATCTGGGGTCCGTTTTATAAAAGACCGTACGACAATGTTAACTTACGATTGAATTTTGTAATTTTAAAATGTAAGTGATATGATTTGTATGTTTCAAATATAAAGGATATTTGACAGCTTCTTTGAAAATGAATGGAAATGTTCAACAAAAGTAATTATAAATGTGACGGTTACGTATTTATGGCGCTTCGAAAATTGCATCGTAAGGTGAGAATGTCGTACGATCTTTGATAAGACGGGCCCCTGGTTGGGATCAGGTCTGTGCTATAGTGCAGCGATGTGTTTTCTTAGTATGTTGATCGTTCAACAAACACAGTTATTACTTGGCGAAACGTGAAAATAGACGTAGCGGTTATATACTGCGAAACGTACGTTCAGCACCAAAAAAGATAAGTGTCACTTACTTTTGTTTTCATTTTGAGAATACTTTGAGAATTAAACATCGCCACACTTACAATTTATACATTTCTATTAAAAACGTGTATAAAACTATGTGAACTTCTAATAAATTTGTGTAATATAGAACAACGACCAAACTGTTCAATAGTTAAGAAGTAGTAGTGGCAGCAGTAGTTGAAGCATCGGCAGAAGTATGAGTAGTATTAAGTATCAACAATATTCTTTGAGAAAAGCATATGACTAGACCACGCTATTATATTCGAATTTAGTCTATATTAAATTATTCTTATACCGACATTTATGATTGAAACAAACGATTTAATGTAGAGCGTCAAATGACGCGCTAAAATCTTGCATACATACTGACGTAAGCGGACGTCTACTTATGACTATTACGTTCACGTTGACAACAAACAACGCGCATATTTGAACAGAAAAACATGACGAAGTTTTATAATTGTTATGAGCGATTTAAAGTATAATGTGTTAGCAGAAGAACTTCCAACCGGAGCAGAAAACCACGAAGCTGACAATGTTGCTAACTCCTCGATAAGTAGACTATTGTATACTATTATTTTTGCGTTAGGGCGAGGTATTGGAATAATCACACACTTCTGCTTCAATCTACTAGGGATGAGACGATGTATTTTTGCATGTTGTTCTATAACTCCGCATTCACCTGATTCTGAAGGAAGCGATAAAGAATCAAAACAAGAAGAAGACACCGATATTGAAGTAGCGAACAACATGCAACGAGCACTTCTGAGGAATAGTAGTCTTCGCACAAATAAACAGACACTACAGCCGCCCGCCGAAGCAGCTAATGCGTGTCTTAAAAAATGCGAGGGGTTTCGTATGGCCGCTTCAGATGATGGAGAATCCTCCCCAAAGAAACCGCGGCTCCGAAATGATGACGGGGCTGGCGATTCACCATCCGTGCTAAGCCTCGAAGACGTTGAGGGTTGTATGCATTACAGAACGGAGGAGATTCACGGAAAACCCGGTAGTCCAAACATGAATCGAGCAGATCGGAAGAACAAGTGCAAAACTGAACTTAAATATACAGATACCAAAGAGCCTATATTTCAAGAAGAGATACGTTCGACCACAGTAGAGGAAATAATCAATACTTTGGAAAAGTGGAAATTGCACGATGTACAAACCAACGAACTGATGACAAGTAATTCCGCCTCGAAACCAGAAATGGGTCCAAAAGATGCACGAACATTAACGAAAGAAGAAACAAAAAACCTTAACAAAAGTCTGGACGATCAAGAAAAATATAAGGACACAAACCCCTTTAAACAACGGCCAAAATCAAGAACCCCAGATGCTTCAGATCAGTTGCGAGACCCGTTAACGAATGTACAAACGAATAAATCAGAAAAGTCTGAATTCAAGTCTCTTGAAGAAAGGAATATAGATTTAGCGCGGAAAGTGCCTAATATAGGAGACAGCGAGTTTGATTATGAGTTAGGCGGCTTTGTGGGTTCAGATTTGACCGACGACGCATTCGAGAAAGACTGGAAAATAGATAAGAAAGTGGAGACTGACCAGATGTTCGAATACATGGAGATGGCGCCGCCGTCTGCCGTGCTAACGAAATGCCGTAAGTTCATACGACACTATCAACAGCGCGTCTCCCCGCCGGACGGCCGAATCATTGTCATCTTCTTAAAGAAATTGAACCTTTTTGTGCTTGTCAAACGCCAAACGAACGCGTTGTTGGGAGCGAGCGAAACGGAAGCGCTCGCGATGGATAAACTGTTCATATTAAAGAACAAGCTCTATAACGAAATATATCTCATCCATCGAGCCCGTTACGGAAGCTTCAAGCAGTTCATGGACACCAAGGAACAACAGATGTTCCACGAGTTCAGGACCGCCTTCTTCGACTACCGGAAGAGGAAAACAGCGCGCATGATGGAAGAATCCGTGAAAAATGGCGGTCACCACGTGGATAGTAGAAGGGTGACTCTCCAAAAAGAGAACATGTTTGTTCACACGGAACACACCATTCTGATGCCAAAAGTTTCAAAAGCGGAACTCGATCTAAGAAATTCGGAAGTGCCTCTTGCGTGCAACAACCAGAAACAGACTGATGAACTTCCGGCAGACGAAAGTTATGTTAAGGAACTTTTGCACGGAGTCGAAAGCGATCCGACGACGGAAGATCAGTCTGCTACACAGGAGCAAACCCCAAAGAAGAAAGAATCCGGGCGAGGTAAGAAATGTCAAAAGGAAATTAACAATAAACTTTTCGTTAACAGTCAAATTTTAATTTCTACTTAATCAAAGATGATTGTAAATAGGAACACTGACAAAAACATTACAGCACCGTCAAAGTATCGAAATCAAACTAAGACTTTTATATATAACGTCGTGCATAGCCATATGATGTCGTGAAATGAAAATGCCCGTTATTCATATAATACTAATCGATGGATCTAATCGATGTTCATCGGTCAATAAACGATGATATTCAATCCTGGGGGATCAGTATAAAAAATTTTTTTTATAGAGAATAATAGGTTTGTGTTGATAGATCAGGTTCATCATGCGGGGCTTAGAAAACAAACAAAAACGAGCCTTGGCGAGTGCTTTTTCGTTTTCGTACCGAGCATGATAAACTTGATCTATAATCAACACTAACCTATTATTCTATTTATCCCCCTTTTTATTTTGTAAACCTTTTTGTTTAAACAAAATTAGTTCGACTGGATAATTTCGCTGGATTTATGACGTCATTTCGTCGAAATATTGACGTTATTTCCTGCCGTTGGTTATAGATGATATTTAATCAACGGGGCTTTATGCAACCGAATTCGCTGTAAAAGTGGGATAAAATATGTTTTATAATTTAAGAAATTATATTATAAGACATGATATTTTCATTATAAACGTTAAATATTTGGCGATATACAGTAGAATCAGCAACAAGGGTGATTAAAAAAAACATTTGTTAATGAACATACATTTCTCTAAAAGCGTGGTGTAATGGATATGGTGTCCGCCTAGCGACAAGGAGGTCATGGGTTTGATCCCCACCGTGGGAGCGTTCTTTAGATCTCCCCCAAAGACACCAAGTACTGGTTCTAGGCCCAGGAAACGGACTCGAAAGCGTTTATATAAGCCTTTGGCTTTCGATGCAATCG